>NC_044190.1:7278294-7578294 GCF_900880675.1 Sparus aurata | reverse complement strand
ATTTAGTAAAACTGCCCTCTGACCTGGCTTGTTTATTATTTAACACAATTATTTCTGTTCTGAAAGGCAACAACTGTTAATAAAAGCAAAAACAAACAGAGAAATGTTGTGGTGGGAAATCCAGTTAATGCTCGTGTGATTTTGAACTAAATGATGCATTATAATCGTGGAACTGGGATTTTTTTCCTCAGTCTATCATCAGTCAAAATCTATAATGGCTGTGACATGTTTGAAGTCTGTTCTCTAATGAGTTCTTTCTTCCTCTGTTCTCTTACAGTACTATGAAATGTCCTATGGGCTCAACATTGAGATGCACAAACAGGTATGTAGCCATATCAGGGACGGTGTGTGTACAGCCAAAACACTCCAGGTTTTCACCCCAATGATTGAGGAACATAAACACACACACACACACACACACACACACACACACACCTGACCTTAGTCTCTACCCTCATCCTTAAATGGCTTTAGGAGGCGCACACACACATACCGGCTTCCTGTAGTGAAAATGCTGACAGGCTAAACAACACGAAGGGCACGCTGCCTGATGGGGATGGTTTGATAAGATTAAAGTGAAGTATTTGGCAGACAGTCTGAGAGGATGTGTTTTTGTGTGGTTTGTCCTTCTGTGTGTGTGTGTGTGTGTGTGTTTGCACACACATATGCCTGCACCATTCTGTGTCTGCCCGCCCAGTGCCAGCCAGGCTAAAAGCTCATTAGTTCAGCTGCCACCCAGCACTGGGCATCGTACTGCAGTGGAAAGACTTCTACAGATGAATAGGGTAAAAATATCTTTAGTTATACCACCCAAGGAGCCAGTTCAGCAGACCGGAGGCAAGAAGGAAGGAAGGAAGGGGGGGCGCAGATATGTTAAGATCACTTTAGCCATCTCTAGTGGCCACGATTCAGGCTTCTTTGTTGATATGTGTCCAGTTGATCTTTGGCCTGTCACATCTGAAGTTTTGGAGGCAGGTTGTTTGAGTGTTTTTGGAAACTGTCTCTTAACTCAAATACTCAGTTTAAAGCCACCAAACCTCCATGAATGCACCCTGCTGAAGTGCCCCAGAGCAAGACACTGGAAGTTTAGCACCTCCAGCAGTGCCGCTCTGCCGGCCGTGCTCTGCCATTCCTCTGGATGAAAAAACACTTTCTTCAGGGAATTTGTTTTGTAGTTTTTGTCCGTCTTTGTGCCGAATATATTGGTGTGTTGTCTGATGAAAACAGAGGAAATCAGACAGAAAATTAATCAAGAACAGTTTTGATAAGTCATTAATTAGGAAACAATATGTTCCGCCTCTTAAACCTGAAGATGTGTTGCTTTTTGTGTTTTTACTATAGATTTAAATGTGAGCCTTTTTGAGCTGACAAAAACGATCTTTCTCCTGATGTAATTTTTCATTTACTGTCATACATTACAAAAACAAGCAGTGTGGATTTACAAATTTAAGAAGCTAGATGCAGCAAATGATTGATCTTTTTTTAAAATGACTAGCTAGTTGGTTAATTGACCAATAGTTGCAGCTCTAGTTGGTGGTTGCAGATCGAAGACAGTTAATCCCCTAACAGCATGTTTAGGTTCTTTATTACTTGTAAGATGTCTGAAGCGTTTTATCTGGAGTGTTTAGGCGTGCCCACAGGATAAGGCACGTTTCTGCTGTCTGGCTGGATGTAATTGGCTGGTTAACTTTTGGTGTGGTTAGAATAAAACATCTGCTGATCCCACGCCTAATGTAGACACCATATTCTTAAATGCAAGACGACACCCCTCTATAAAAGTCAGATTATCCTGTAAAGATCACAGAGAAACCACTCTGTTTAGCTAAAGATGTGACCCGAGGCCTTTGAGTCAGCTGTGAAACCCACGTGTTCTTTTGTATTAACAGACATCAGCATAATCTTTTATTCAGTTCACTTAAAAAGAGGGAAAAAAAAAGATTAACATGATCTCAAGACGCCCCTCCTTTATCTTCCTACACTTGCATTTCCATTTTCTCTGATTCTGTGGTGCCTTCTGTCTCCCTCAGTCACCTTTGCCTCCTCAATTCTCCCTTTCCACCTCCTCCTCGTGCCCTCATGTCTTTTCATTGCTTCCCCCCTCTGCTGTCTGCCCCGCAACCCCGACGATGTGATGTGAATGATGGCCTTTGTGTCATTAGCTGTGTGTTATGATGTATGAGAGTGGGAGTCTGTCAGAGAGGGAGAAAAAGAGACGCAGAGAGGTGGGGTGGAAGCTTCATGGCCCTCAGATCCAGAAGGTTAATGGCATCAGTGGGAGGGTAGCCCAGTTGGAACAGCAGCACACTGCACAATTCATCAGTGGTAGACGTTTTTGGTAGGCGTGCGTGCGTGCGTGCTTGCGTGTGTGTGCTCGTGCGTGCTAACTAGGTGTTTTCTGTTCATGAAGGAGCCCCGCTGCCCTCCCCCATCCTCCACCTCACCATTCTTGTGTGTTTTCTGTCAGGCACTTATCACCAACAAGGAGATTGAAGTGATGCAGGGTGTGGGGGTGGAGCAGGTTGTTGTGGGTGGATGCTGGTGGCAGTGGACAAAACATGGAGGGGCGGGTGGTTGGAAACAGGAAAGGAGCGAGAGGCTTCGGGGTAAATGGGTTAATCGACTGGTCCTCTCCTGTGCATCTCCTTTGTTTATCAATAAGCCCGGTGGAGTCGACGGAGCGCTCTGAATAATGCATGATCCCTGCCACCTCCCTTCCTTTCGCTCCTTCTCCCATTCCCGGTGAACGAGTGTTTGCGATGACATCAGCGAGAGGTAAACAGACGGCCCTTAGCCGTCGCTGTTATTGGAAGGAGGGGACGGAGGGGGGGCGGATGATTGGATGCAGGCATATTACTTTGTTCGTGTTGCAGATTTATTGCAGTATGAAAAAAGCTGTGATAATCTCAGTGTGTTGTTATCGCTCCAAAGCTGGATTGAAAAACAGGGAATGGGAGCACATACACACACACACATACGAACACGCACACAGATATGCACATAAATAAACTCCTATCCTTACATCAGTACATAGTAACACCAGTTGCGTCTCAGCATGAACACTGGCTTTATTTATTTATTTATTTTATTTTATTTTATTTTATTTTATTTTATTTTATTTTATTTTATTTATGTTGTTTATTTCGGGCATGTCAATTCATAAACATCACATTTCATCATTGTTCAAATAATACAATACACATGGCCGAAAGGGAAAAGCTTTATCGTGATACTGGAATTTCTAACCTGGATACAATACCCTGAGAAAAATCTCAATATCAGATACCATTTTCACCACCACAGGGAAATTCTGACAAAGTGAAAAACAAAGGGCCCAGTGAAGAGAGAGATGTCAGGCCACCTTAAGTGAGCCTGGGTCGAAGTCATCGCCAACTCTGTAGCTTTTCCTTTTATTAGTAGGTTACAAGAAACAAACGGCTGGAGTCTTGGGGAGTTGTCTTATTTATTCACTGACATCAGCTTAAACTGGTCACACACTATGCTGCTCCACTTACGTCTTTTAACATTACGGTAAACTTCATACTCACCGACACACACACGCCCTCCTCTTCTTTGTCTCTCAGAACCATACCTGCTTAGGCTACTCACACAGACTTCAGGTACACCTGAAAGGAGTTTGCTACTTGTAAAACACCTGTAAAACAACCACAGATGATTTGGTAGCACTTCTATAAATGTTAAGTTCATAATTAATCAAACTGTAGTTAATATTACTTCATTGTTTAGGAACACTAAAGTGCTTTATAAACCATTTATTGAGCAGTTCCTTATTATAAAGTTGTAAACTGATGTTTATAAGCCTTTATGATTACGTAAGAAATATCATTGGTTGTTAACAAATATTTAATTAATTGACTGTTATTATAAGGTGTAGTCACTTTATAGTAGCCAATTTCATAAACTACAGAGATTCTTGTGACTTCAAGCACATTCATAACATAATATTCATACAGAGTTGGTAGTTAACAGCTGTAAAAAAGACAATGTATGGTTTCTTTAACACACTGGTATCAGATCGGTACGCAGTATCAGCCGATACACAAACTTCAGGTATCAGGAAACGCAAAAAGAGCCATCGTAAAATCTGTTCTTCCAACGCTGCTGTTGAGCCAAGTGGTTGCTCGCAGAGGGATGTCCGTGGCTGCCGGGGGGTAATTTGTTTTGACAGTGTCTCTTATGATGGCAAAGAGTGCAGGGTGGAGGTAATCACCCTCGCTTGCTGTCAATAAGTGATTTTAATTAGCGCAGCTCATTAGGCTGCCTCAGCAACATGCCCCGCTGACTTTGTGGTGGGGGTTGCTCTGTGTTTCACTACCTCTGTTCTCTGTTGTGGTCCCTGTTTATCTCTCGTACGCTCACGTACAGTTTGATTCTGTTCCCTCTTTGGTTAACTGAAAGCAAAAGGAGCGTGTCCCGCACCATGTTACTATATTTGACTGCTTGGTTTTGTTGCGCCTCGGATAGCCATTTTGGATATTTTTTCTCACTTGTTGAGTGGATGAGGAAAAGGGAGAAAAAGCCTTATCGAGGAGAATCGTGTCCGTTTCCTGGATGGAGGAAGAGGGTGAACGGAGGAGCAGAGGGAGGGAGAGAGAGCTTGTGCAAATGAATAATTTATACAGGATTCCTGGAATTGTTTGCCAAGGTGATGATGGCCGACCTGTCTCTAAGCCAAAACAAACGGACTACGAGAACACACACACTCTCTCTCAAGGGAGGGTGATGAGGTTATTGGAGGCTGTGAGACATGCTTTATTTTGATAGCCAGGCTAGAAGGGCCGGTAGAACAGTGTTAGCCAATTAGTGTCTGGGTGTGTGTGTGTACTCAACCAGCTGATGATGGTTTTGTGTGTCGGTGCTGATGTGGTTGAATGGAGGAAAATACTTTAAGTCTACGTCTGTGTGTACAAACTGCATAATTTAAATGAATTCTATAAAAATATTGTCGGCATGATGAGTTGAACTCTAACGTAATCAGATGTAATCTGTTGGAAAACAGCTCGTTTCCCTGCCGCAGAAAAAGGATGTCACTTCAGTTTTGTGCGTATGAGCTCAAAATAGAATGACATGCAAAATATTCTTCATGCATTTGTAATGAACAGGATACCTCTAAGTGCCTCTTTCTTCTCTGCTCTGGCTGAGAAGATAATTCCCAAACAACCATCTCTGCCCCCCCACCACCACCCCACCCCCCATCATATGCCACTTGTTTTCCTCGCCAATTGAATCCTCGTCAGAGACTTTGCTCTCCACTTGGGGGCTAATGCCTGGAGCGACAAACAGCCAAATGGCTTTCAACGCACCATTGACAGAGGGCTGCAACAGAGAGAGAGAGAACCTCTCAAAGCTCTGGTGCTACTAGACAACCCTGAGTACCTGTAATTGTGGAGCTGCAGTGAAAAGCTTCTGCAGGCTCAAAGGCTTCTGTTTCAGTGGCTTTAAGTGACAATAAACTCTTTCCAGTGCCCGTCTCTGCCACTAAAAGCACTGTGGAAAATAGAGCCTCCAAAGTAAAGTGGGAGTCGTTTAAGAGTGCTGCGAGTCATTCGATGCAACGTGTTATCAGCGTTTCTCTGCTTCAAAATGGCAGAGACAACGTCATGTAAATGCTCCACATTTGGCCTCCCTCACATGTCTGAGCAGAGTTTGAAAAGGAAGGACAAGATGTGGCTGATAAGGCAGTGATTCAGTTGAGTGTGTTTCTCGGGCCTCATGTGTGAGTCACGTTTGCCCTCATTCTCTTAAATTGTTGCTGAGATATGATGGCAAAATGTACGACATCAGCATCGCAATAATTAGGCCGCAAGAAGAAAAACAGAAACGGATGCAAAGGAAGTCTGTTCCATTGTTTAATTTCCTGGTTCCAAAGTAATATTTTAACTCTGGGGTAAATTTCAGAGGAAGCCAAGGTTTCTGGAACATTTAACCCTGAATTCTGCTTAGCATGATCTCAGCTCTCAGAGCACCTGGTGCTTCAGCTCCATGTCAGAATGAGCCGCTGACAGAAACCTGTGTGTATTTAGCGCGACGCACTACACACCTCGACACAAAAGTGCACCTGAATTCCATGAATGTTTTTGTGTCGGATGCCGCGGTGATTTGCGATGAACAAATGCCTTTCTTTGTGAATTGGTTTGTGGTGAGGATTTGTAATGTTGTTGCTCTAATAGCTGAGTGTATCAGCATACCGCTGTGTCCTACAAGCCCCATGTTGCTCCCCTTGCAGCCATTTCCAGAGAAGTGGTGTGATGCTGAAACACTCTAATCCTACTGTGTGTCATTGTATCCAGCCCCCGCTAATGATGATGGTTTATGAGTCTCCATAGAGCTCCCTCCCTCTTTCTTCTCTCTCTCTCTCTTTCTGTCAGCCCCCAGTGCAGCCCCCTCCCCACCTCCCCTCTCCCAGTTATCCCTCATTAATTTCCCGTGCCGATCAGATCGACAGGCCGAAAATTCAATTTAATGACCTGCCTCTTTGCTGCGCCTAATATGATTTTACAGGCTGTTCTGGTCAGGGCCCCAGCCCAATTTACATAACGATCAGCCGTGCCAGATAGCGTTGCCCCAGCAACAGAAGAGGGGGAAGATGAGGGAGGAAGAGGAGGAAGGAGGGAGGAGGCACAGAGGAGTGTAGTGGAGATTAGCAGGGAGGGTGTGAAGGAGCGTTGGAAGGAGGAGGGAGATGGAGAGAGAAGGCTCAGTGCGTCTAAGGTCAGACTCAGGGTTGTGAGATAATTCCTGACAGGCCAGAAAAGGTCTGTCCCCCTCCTCTTCTTTCCTGTCTCCCCCCCCCTCCTCTGAAATGAAAAGACGGACACAGAGGGTCGTGCAAAAGGATACTGGCAACTCCTCTCCTCCCCCTCCTCCCCCTTTCACAGTCAAACAAGGTTAAGAAGAAAATGAGTGGAATGCAGCAGCATATAAAACGGCGGGAAGGACCTCTCCCCCCCCACACACACCTGCTGGGCCTCCACCCCTAATCTCTCACAATCAATTAGTTCACCTCCCCCGGTTCAGTCAAACTACATTACCTTAGTGTCAAATCAGAGCGTTTCACTTCACCATTCAGCACACATCCCACCCCATCTCCTTTATCCTGCTCTCTACTTTTGTGTTCCACCTCCCCCTCCTCCTCTCTCCCCCCCTCCCTCCTGTCTCTGTGGAAAGTGCAGATTTTAAAAAAAGGAAATGGGTTTGGGCAAAATGTCTTGGGACCTTCAGCTGCAGCAGGCGAGCAGCGCAGCATATCCATTTGTCCAAATGCAGCGCTGTAAAGTGCTCTATGTTCGTTGAGCCCTATAGTATCATCTTACTGTCCCAGCTAATATTGCGCGGTCGATACCAAAGATGCCTCTGATAGATCGGACCAGAGTTAACCTGTCTGCTTCAGCGTGCCCAACCCCCCTCTCTATGGTCTGTAATTATGAAGTATGGAACTCATTATGGTCTCTCCAGCCAGATGGTATTAGCATATTTCAGCCTCGTAATGAAATAAAGCTCGAGTCTAATGGAGGCAGGACAGAGGGGGAAGTAAATTTGTTTTAAGGCGGTCACAATTTAGTTAAGGAATAGCCGATGCATCCAGATGGACCCTGCAAACATTTGTGTTTGCACAAGCTCGCCCCCTTTTGTTTTATAGGTAGTTGAACTGCTTAATTACAGTGTTGGCCTTGGAGTGCAGAATGCTGGTGTCTAATGTCATCTCTCTCTCCTTCTACAGACAGAGATCGCCAAACGTCTCAATGCAATTCTGGCTCAGATTATGCCGTTCTTGTCACAAGAGGTGAGTTTCAGTCACTATGTTATGTTTAGTAACTGTGAGGGTGCTTGGTGTGTCAGGGCCCTGTCACTGGGATATGTAGGAGAGAAAAGACATGCATTCATTAAATGATAGGAATACAGATTTCAAGCAATTATTCCTCTCAGGAAAAGTTTGTTGAATTGCCAATTTTAGCAGCAAGACCTCACTGATTATGTGTTTATGTATTTATTTTAATCACTAAACAGTGCTGCTGTTTGTTTCTATGCTTCATTATTGAATAAATGCTCAAACCAAATGCAAAACAATTAGAAGAGGTTGTCAACATATAAGCATCCCTCATTCTTATATATGATATTGTACTCACTACGAGCTTTAAGCTGTGGTATTTTTCACTGTAAGTAGGGATAAATGATGTTCAGGATGGAGTATATATATTTTTTCACCCAAAAGTGAATATTCAGTCATCCTCGCCCCCGTGCTGATGGAAAGTCGGGTGAAGTTTTTTTAGTCCACAAAACATTTCTGGAGCCTCGCAGTAAAACAGAGCTGCAGAATTCGCTCCAAAACAACTGAAGTAGATGACTCCATTCAGCTCGTCAGGCATAATCCAAGTCTCTGAAAGCCCGGACCCCCAAATTGATTTGAAAAGACATTATTTACACCCTTTTTAAAGCTGAAATCTTCACTGTAGCTGCTAAGCTAAAAGTGTTAGCATGCACCCCATCTAAAGTCATACACAAACTTAGCTATGCTTTAATTTTGTGAACAACGTCTTCTCAAATCAGTTTGGGATTTATGAGTTGATTGAGACTTTGATTACACTGGATAAGCTGTATGGGGCTGTTTTATGATTTCGTTCAGGTGTTTTAGTCCCCAATTACCTTCAGGTGTTAAGCAGAATGCTGTAAAGCTCCAGAAATGTACTACTACAAACACGTACCTGAATTTTACTCATCATGAGGCTAAGTAGATAAAGACTGAATTTCATTTGCAGGAGAAATGATGCCTATTTGTTGTTTTGTGTAGTGACACCATCAGTACATGCCAGAATATGTTCTGTTTTTCGGTCTTTTGTAATGAATTCTTTTCCATCAGGAGTCTAATCTTGTGTGTTTGTGTCCTGCAGCATCAACAGCAGGTGGCTCAGGCTGTTGAGCGCGCCAAACAGGTGACAATGACTGAGCTGAATGCTATCATCGGGGTACGTGGACTTCCCAATCTGCCTCTCACTGTGTGTATACCCCCTTTTTCTTCCTTCATTTGACCTGAGGCCAGGGGCAAAGCTGCACGCACAGAAGAGGACCGGCACCTCTGATACAGACACGTAGAGGCTATTTAAACTTGCTACCTATCGCTTACGGGTTTATTTCACCTTTATATGCTTCAACTGAAGTGTTTCGTGTTGAGAATAGCCTGGGAAAGGGCAATGGATTCAGGAGGAAAATAAGAGTAAGAGCTGAGTGTATTAATCTGCAGCTTTTTCCTCCCGTCTGTGACATTTGAATGTTCAGACTGAAAAGAGACTAGCAATGCAATGTCCTCTTCTGAAGTGCAAACTTGCCCCCGTCTGCAGTGTTTTATGTTTTAGTTGAGTTTAAAATGTTTGCAATGTGTTGTCAATATGGTGTTCACTGCTGTGACGTCTAGGATTGTTGGTTAACTGTGACCTGTCAGCACCTCCTAACAGCAGCTCTGATTCTCTGCTCCCAGGCAGAGTCATAGTGCATCTGATATATAGTAACACACACCGAGGCTGAGATCAGATCATGCTGTCTCTCACATTTCACTTTGACTGCACTTTAATTAGATAAAAGGTCCGAGTCAACAGGCTTAGCTCTACCTCTGACCCAATAGCAGGAGGAATTAGAGCGGTCAGGTCGGGACAAGCTCTGTGATCGCAACAGAGATTACATCAGCGAGGACGCAGCCGCTACAGAACTCTTGGAAAGTGTAGTGAATGAAAAATTTAGGCTGCACTCAAGAAATGTTGGCAGAGTATGAAGAGGAGGAAAAACTCTGGTTATTCTGACTTTGAAGGATTTGCACTAGAGCTGCAATAATTAGTCGACTCGAATGAAAAGTAGTTGCCAAGTATTTTTATTTATCCATTGTTTTCTGTCAAGAGCCAAAATTAGCTACTTTAGTTTTTATCATTATTTCTACCAGTTATTTTGTGGATCAATCAATAAAACAGTAAATTGATCAAATTTAGAAAAAAGCATTATTTTCCCACTCGGTTGCTTGTGATTACAGTCTGAACAACATGATGTTGACGCTAACTCATGTTGGCTTCAGTACTCTTGTATTTGTTAGAAGGTATTTAGGGTCAAAAACAACTTCTAGCTTGCTGTTGTTTTATATCTTGATAACATAAAATGTACATTTTTCTAATTAAAAAATCAATGAAGAGCACCTGCAGCATTATAAACGTTCAAAGATTGCACTTCAACTATTAGTAATTTACCTTTTTAATTGTAGCCACGAACCTAAGCACTCAAAAATCCACCCCGGCTAAACGTACTTCTGAGTGCTTTGGTCTTTCATCTGGATTTATTTATCTGATTTTTAATAGCCAGCTTGGACTCAAATGGAGGACTGACCCTTTTGATTAGCCCTCTGTAGCAGAGGTGAGTCAGCGGTTAGCCAGTCCCGGTGGTTGGGGGTCACATCTAATGAGAGGCAGATATTGAAATTCTATTAAGGTAAATGAGCCAGGAGCACAACCCCCACTTTTCTAGGTAATTACTTCCCGTTTCCTTTTTCTTTTTTCCCCACAACCAGCTCAGAGAGATTGTCCACAACAGGAGTGACCCTGTCTTCATTAAGGGGGCAGGGCAGGACACGCGCACACACACACACACACACACACACACACACACACACTAACACACAGGAAAAACAGGCTTTAATTATCGGGCCAAAGACATGGCAGGTGATCAATCTCCATGTCCCCACAGTGTGAGCAAGCGGAGCTGCTGTGGTGTTTGTCATTAAAGTGATATTCAGAGAGAATCAGGCTGAGGCAGTTTCATACAGCAGATCAGAAAATAGATTTGAGCCTTCACACAAACACAGACACACAGGCACACTTCATGCAGTATACACATTACATTAAAGTACCACCAAATGCCCAACCGCCCTGTCCTTTGGTCACAGCTGTAGACCAAATACAGCAGATCTTTTTCAACTTTGGGGTCAGGACTTGCTGTTTGGGCACTTGATGTGCAAATAGTGCAACTCTTGGACAAATCAAGACTGTTCAGGGCCTTTACACAGGGAAGTGATGTACAGAATACTCGCCAGGGACTTTGCATCAAAACTATTCACACTGCCACGGCCACAAATTACTATAGTATGCTCATATATGCAATTTTGCGACACAGATATATCATCACATAAAAAGACAGTTGCTACAGACCAGGCAGGACAGGAACTGGCAGAAAAATGTCGCACTTATGCACTGGCTGTGATCTTTCTCTACCGTAGGTGAGCCAGTCACCAGGTTTGTCCCAGCTACCTGGCCCGGGGCTCCAATCCAGTCACTTATGATGTATTAATATGTTAAAATGTCAAAGTTAAAAACAGACTAACTGAAAGAAGCAGTGGTAGACTGTGAACTTCTTAGTTCTGTGAGGCAAAATTACTGTTTTCGTCAAAGTGGTCTGGTGATTTGAAGAGAGCACATACGGATATACCGGCTTAATTTCCCCATCAATTAATCCCATATATATTCACAGTCCATCTGTGCAGGTATCTAAGTCACCTTTGCCACATAATTTTGTGTCCTTAATATTATATGAGGTCATGACAAACAATCAACAGGTCCACCATTTTTATGAGTTGTGATGTGATGTCTGTCTTGCACAACAGCCTTGATGAGTAATTGGGTAATTGAAAATTAAAACTTCCAAACTTTCGATCTGTATTTCAAATAAAATATACAGTATATTACAAAGGTTGGAATTGAGTATCTTAATTTCTAAATGTCCATCAAAAGTTGGTGAAACTAGCAGCAGGACACAGACAAACCTGTAGATCGACTCAGAGGTGAGACAGCGTGAGAACTCACCGTGTTGATGATGTGATACTTCTCATCGATGTTAGCACAGTAGTTTCCATAATATCTAACTTTGAGGGAAAGTAAGACAGAGATGCAAACAGGTCTCCTCTGTCCCACACAATGTTTTGCATACGTTTTGGTTAGAGGTGACATATGATTGAGTTTGATTTGACAAGTGTCAGGCGCTGTCTCATTTCCATGAGTTCTACACAGGACGAGATTGTCCTCAGATAGGCTAACGAGTCAGTTACTGGTGTTGTGCTGCTTATCTTCAACCCTTATGTAAATGCTAATCTGAGGAACACACAACGAACACTTTTACACCGGCTGGGTCCGTTTCTAATGTCACTCATCTGCTAACAGTGATCTCTGTGGAAAGGGTGCATGTTTTTATAGGATGTTGATAGAAGAAGTTACATATTTCCATCTGGTTTGACAGGTTAGGTATTTTTCTAAAGTAAAAGCGTCCACAGTGACGCACGGTTTGACTGGATTACTTATTTACTACAAGCAGTAAACGTGTCAGGTTTCAGGATGATGGTTCATGGACGTATGATTTTTATCTTGCATAGATGACCAAATTTAAACTTTATGTATGTTTAAAATAAGATACTAGCTTGAGATCATTAGCTTTGTCATTTGAGACAGAAAATTGCCTCTTAAATGGGAATATTTGATGTTTTTCTTTGCCGCCTTGATAGTTAACTGAATATTACTTGTTTTCGGGCTGTTGATTGGATAAAACAAACAATTTGAAGTTTGGATAAAAAGTGGAAATTCCCTCCCAAATTCTTCAAAAGATAAATCCGTGTATCAAGAAAATATCTGCTGATGATGGAAATAATCTCTAGTTGCAGTATGCTTGCTCATTTCTGTCTGAATGTCTCCTCTTCCTCTCTCCTTTCACCCAGCAGCAGCAGCCGCCTCATAGTGTCTACCCAGCCTTCATGGTCAGTGTTCAGTGAAGTTACCAAACATAGAGAAATAATCTGTTTTTAACTGCTTGCTGGCAGTCTAACATGTGTCTGTGTGAAGTCAGATGACACCTCATGGAGACGAAGCATGTTTGGATATTTCCATCCTTTGTCCGCCTCTCTCAGGTGTCACAGATTTGACAGAACTAACATTTGGTGTGTCTCGATCGTTTTCCAATGCTGAAATCAATCAGTGTGGTCTAATCTTTGTCACGACAAATGCAGAAAATATGATGAGCCCCAGACGCTGTTGTAAAGCACAGGATAAGTAGGTAATGTGGCGATCATTGCCAGACTTATTAAGCCAGTGTGCCAGCTGGTTTGTGCTGCTGCTGTTGACGCTTGTTCCACCTGACAGTACTGTTCTGCAGGGAGCCAGCTTCGCCTAGTTAACTTTAATTGCCTGTTTCCTGTGGAAGTTGCCTGAGCTGCGGCTGCATTTACACATAATGAAAAAAGATAAGTGTGAAAGGAAGCCAGCTCTTTATCCATGAATATTGAATTGGAAGCAATTTATTTTCTGAATTTTTTCTCTCTTTTTCTCCCGCTCTCCCTCCCTTGTCTCTCCTCGCTCCTCTCCTCAGCCATAGCTCGTTAATGAGGCTTCTTGATAATGATCCCTGCACGCTTTTCCTCATTAGGCACGCTCAATAGGGACGTCCCTGCCTCAATCCCTCTCTCTTTCATTCTCTTGTTATTTTCTGCTTCTGCCTCTCCCTTCCTTTCTTGTTCTGGTTGCCCCTTTCTCTCTTTTTTTTCGCTCACTTTTCCATCTTCACAACAAATAGGCTGCTCGGCACACCAGTACGATATCGATTAACAATGCCGCCCCTCAGTTGCTTCTATCCGTTGTACGATTTCCGGTCCAGCTCGACATAATGAGCTGACTGAATAATGGCCAGCTGCTAAATAAACCTTTAAATGTGGTAAGCCACCAGATATATCCTCGTCTGGTTCATGTAATAAATGTATGGATGAGGTTATTGAAGTTCTATCTCGCAAGCAGAATAGCAATCATGTTTTTTTTTTCTCCCTTTTTGGAGAGGCAGTTGATGGATGTGCTAAGTGTTATTTAACCTTGTTTTAAAGCACTTGCTTCCCTCTTTCCTGAGTGGCTATTTAACTCCTGTCTATCTACTCAGTCCTCTCTGGCTGCCTCTCTCACACACAGACCTCCACGGCCTCTTGGGAGGTGTGTGTGTTCTCCACTGTGTCTGTGCTTAACAGCATTTTGCAGGAGGAGTGGGCATGCTTGCTTGGTTTTCCAGAGTGTTGAAAGGTTTTGAGGTTTTCGAGTGTAGACGTATTGATTTGTAACTGTCCCAGCTATGATTGAAGCACGGTGGTTTGGGGCGTGAGCAAGTCTGAGCAGAGGAGACGTGTTGTCAAGACAAACATAGTTGGCACGTAAAGGTCTCGTGCCTTAAATAAGAAACTAGAAGCAATTTGTAAAGCAACAGTGGTTAGTGTAGCAGAAGGGAAGAGGTATGAAATACGATGGTGTGACTGGATGAGCTTAGCGCCGGTAGGCTTGAGCAGTTTATCATTTTAGCATCACGTTTCCTTGTGTGCATGAGGAATAGTCACATCGCAGGAAGTTTAATGTCAAGTAAGACAAATGAACATCTCGCTACAACTTTTTTTCTTGCTTGATACAAAAGCGGCACCGTTCTCATTTTCTCTAACAAGAGAAGAGATTGGACAGAATTGGTTGTTAATTAAATTGCAGTCACATCACAGGAACCCAACATTTTACAATGTCAGTTTTTCTTCCCCAATATCCTGCAAGCTTAATTGCAGTTTTGTGGTTGTTTTTTTGACAATATTCGGTATCATATTTTGCTGGTAAGTCTGTCTCAGAACAACAAGTGAGGGCGGCTGGCAGACTTGTTCAGTGAGTTAACACAGTAGCACAAATATACCTGCAATGGCTCGCTGTTATGCTGGTTACTAGATTTAAGCTTATCACCCAACCCGAGTTTGAAGTATCAGGAGTGTCAGGTGAAGAGTAAACCTGCAGGTCTTTTCAGAGGCTATTTGTCGCTCAACATCAAGTCTTGTTCACCATCAAATATTCTCTTTGTTGTTCTAATCATTGTTAATTGAATATATTTGCTTTTCAGACTAACACAATGAGCCACCTGCAAAGTTGATTAAGCAATCCAAAAAAAAAATAGTTGCTCTGCTGTCCTAGCACACTCATCAAACAAAGTATTATAATTAGTATATATTTTTTAAGTGAGAAATCAGCAAAAATGCTTTTAAAATGTGACCTATTGCTGCCACATGCTGTTAATATGTGGTGAATTTCAGGATTATAATGCGCATCCAAATGCCAGAGATGTTGAGAATGTGAGATTGTATGTAATAATGTAATAATAATGACACAGAAATGTTTTGTAAGTGAATGTGTTCTGCAGTCTAACACTTTGAGCCGGATGAGATTCACACCGAACGTCTGCAGCGACGAACAGAATCCGTTTTTTCCCCTTACACAGTGAATGAGCTGGATCAGCATGTTGGCAGTCACTGTCAGGCTGCTATTATGCATAAACGGTTTGGCCTTGAACTAAATGTTGTCAAAGCCGGCTCTAATGCACCAGTAGAGTGCGGTCATTCATGGATTCACTTCCCAGCCGACCCACTTGTCCTCTGTCTGTCTGTCTGTGTTTGTTTGCAGCAGCAGCAGCTTCAGGCTCAGCACCTTTCTCACGCGGCCCACGGCCCCCCGGTCCAGCTGCCCCCACACCCTTCAGGCCTGCAGCCGCCCGGGCTCCCCCCTGTGACGGGCGCTGGCTCTGGCCTGCTGGCTCTGGGCGCTCTTGGCAGCCAGGCACACCTGCCTGTGAAGGATGAGAAGAACCACCACGACCTGGAGCACAGAGGTGAGGAGCACAGCCTGCCACACACACTGCCTGCAGCGCTGCAGCACTGATGGCTGTTTGTACCTGCCAAGAACTGGTTTTACAAGCCAGATTCATTTATCATAGAACCAAGTCATTGTATGACTTGTATACAGAGGTAAAATTGTAGTTTATGCAGGAAACGGGAAAGAGTTTGTAGAAGGTGGAACACTGCTGCTGGGGGAGTTTTAACATGTTTTCTTTCTTCTTGTCATTAGAAATTAAGATGCTACTTTCTAGCTATTAGGTACATCTTCTCTATTAAAGGTGTCTTGTTAATAATGAAATCTAATCATTGTTGCTGAAAATGATGTTCTAACTGTTGTGTGATTGGTGTGCTGAGTCGTGGTGACACGCGTACTAATTTGTGTTTTGCCTTTTGTCCCTCCTGGCCCCTCATCATTTCACTCGCCCCTGGCCATTCCTCTGAAAGAACGCGAGTCGAGCACGGTACGTTGACTTTCTGTCTCCTGTGTGTGTCTTGACTTTGCCGGTGTCTGGCTCACTGTGTTTGGTGATTAGGTGTACTTTACATAGACTTTAAGCCCACTGTTCAATAGAAATTCATGCTCTCTGTGTAAGAACACACACATTTTTGTACTCTGGGGTTTGACTGAAATCAAATAATGAAGTCTGGCCAAATAAGCCAGTGCCATCTAATCCAGGTGGAAAATGACTCCAATCACTGGGCGAGGATTAGCAGGCAGCTACCTCCTTTAATTTCAGCACAATTAAAAGCGACTTTGACTCTCCGTCTCTTCTTCCCTCACCACTTTAGAGGATTCACTCTTGCATGTGTCCAATACCTAAATCCTTTTCAGCTCCTTATATCTGCCTTTCTCCTTTTCTTCTGTATATATCTTTATTTTCTGCGCTCTTTGTCTTCTTATCTCATTCATTTACTCCTTTGCACCACTTCTTCTCTCCCCCTCTGCCTCTCACTGTCTTTATCGCTCTCTTTTCCTTCTCATGTTGAAGTCCTTGTTTATTGGACTGGCTTAAAGCTCTCAGTTAGCTGGAGCGTAACGCTCTGTTGGATCTGCTCAGCCAGATTGAGTTCCCATTGACTGGCCATCCTGAATGAGCCCACTCATGTCTGAAGGGAACCCAAACTCTTCCCCCATCTCGTATGGTGACGAGCGGCTGCCATACTACCCTACCTGATCTCCCCACTGCAGACACACACACACACACACACACACACACACAAACACATACACACGCACACACATGCACACCCACACATGCAGAGTCTTCCTGTCCTCTTGACCTCTCAGGTCATCTGATACCAGAGTTGGAGGCAAGTGCAGGGTTATTGAGTCTAAGCAATCCTTTAAAGGCCACAGGCTCAGATACACAGACAGGCTGCACTGCTGCAGGAGATTTCTATCTGTCGGACAGCATCTTCACACCGAGCCAGACTAAAACTCTGTGGAATTCTTTTCCACAACAGTAACTGAACAAATTTCCATATTTTGACTGGAGAAATGAGGGTTGTGGAAATGGCAGATTGCTGCTGGGTTGGCTGCTGGTGGTGGTGGTTCGAGTGTGTGTGCCAAACTGCCAGACCAGTGCTTCACTGCGTCACTCTCCTCAGCTTAGGTCTTTTTTAATGTCACCCTTTCACTCAGTTTTCAGACTTTCACCTTCCTCTGCTGCTCCTCTTTCTCTTCTTGTCATTTGCAGCCAACAGATCGTCCTTCTCTTTCTTTCATTATATCTTTCTGTTTTTTTTGATGAAAGCAGGGATCTGTTGAGCTGTCTGACAGTGTGGGCTTGCCTCAGGGTTTGCTCGCCTTCACCCCCTCCTCCTCTTCCCTCTCTTCTTGCCTGTCGGCCTGTTTGGCAGTGCTACCCCGCCACGCCAGTGCCCAGACTACAAAAACCCTGTTTGCAGCTTCTGAGAGAGTGCCAGCCTGTCCCGGGCATTCCCACTAGTCGGGAGAACTCATTGCCACACTGCTACGCTCTCATTGCTTGCCAAGTTCCTTTCCTGTTTTGCTCTCTTGTCTTTCTTCCTCTTTTTTCTTTTTTCATTTTCTCACTCTGCCTCTTTCATGGCTCTTTTCTCTGCTGGCAACACCCTCTTTGTGTCTTCACATTGCACTCTTGTCCAGGTCCCCTCAATGGCCCCTTTCTTTCCTTCCTCTTTTTTTGTGATTCTGGTTGATTTTCATGAACTCTCCTGTCATTTTCTGCTGTTTAGTCACTGACCTGCCACACACACACACCCCCACACAGGCATACACATACAGTCATTAACGTTGGTAGGTTTACAGTCAGATCCTGGTCGCTTTTGTTGTTACATGCATGTACTTGCATGCCACAGATGTAAAAAGTGCAGTCAGGAATGTAAGCTGTGTTGGGTTTAAATTGTTAAAGTTGCTTCAAGCGTGTCTCCGACCAGGTCACTGTGAGGGTCTACAGGAGGATTAGATGTCAGGTTGTGTGTGTGTGTAAATATTCCATGCTGCTCTCTGCTCCCACCTCACATTTTCCCTCCACCTCGGCTCAGTCTCCCCCATGCATCACCTAGCTTGCGAGTTAATGCTTTTGTCTTCTGAAGGCGTCCTGTGTGTTTGTGGGTTTGCTCAGCTGGCCCGTCTGTTTCCTTCTTGCTCCATTGCCTTGGCAGCAGCAGCAGAAAGGCTAAGCTGTCCCAGAATCCTCTTCTGCACCTTCTATCCCAAATCAGTCCAGGAGCATTGTCCGTTTAGCCTTACAGTCAATATTGTCACAGCTCTGACAAACATAAAGGGCTCCAGAGCCATGTCTGGACTTAAACACACCATTTGGCAGTTTTGGGGAATTTTTCTGGGTTCTGCAAGTTTATCACTGTCTGCATTTAGGCCCAAAACATTCACAATTTTGTCATGCTATATCATGTCAGGATGGGTTAAGATGGAGTAAGATCACAGTGCTGGCTGTAGCTGCAGTTCTACACGATATTCAGTACATCACATGGTTATTGACAGTTGTTTGAGATTACTAATGGTCAAACTTAAAGCACACAGAGTGAACTGGAGACTGATGTTTTCTGTTATTGTTGTTGGCAGAATAACTCGGTGTCGCCGTCAGACAGCCTGCGGGCGGCGAGCGAGAAGCACCGCGGCTCATCAGATTACGGCCTCGACTCCAAGAAACGCAAAGTGGACGACAAAGACAGCATGAGCAGATATGTGAGTGTTTATTGGTTGCTATTGTTCGTGGGGTCCTGAGCTTGTTTTTGCCCAAATATTAATTAACTAATTCCAATTAAGTGCAATTAAAAGCTCAGCTGGTGCTTCTTTAGTTAGTTAAATAAAGTTTACTATGGGCTGTATGAGCTCAAACAGACTGGTTCCTTCAGTGAAATTCCACTGAATATCAACAAATGTGTAACACTCTCAAAACTGTGTCTGTTTTCCATATAATTATTATACTTATATAATTATACTACCAAGTTACTCAGTTCCTTCCAGGAAACTTTCAAGAAATTGTGATTATTAGGAAAATGAAGTGTAACCAGTTTGATTTCCTGTCTATATACAGTATCTTAAATAATAAACAAATCATACGGTTTGCTCAATTTTCAAGTAAAAATTGGTTTCATAGTCCATAAATCTGGTGTGGCGTTTCCTTCTGATTAAGTGGTCCAAAAAACTGTAGATGCATCACTGCTTGTGGCCTCCCAGTAAACCAAACATGTCAATCGTTGATTTCAGGACAGTGACGGTGACAAAAGTGACGACCTGGTGGTGGATGTTTCCAATGAGGTAAGACTGCGTTTCAACCGAGCGGCTCAGCCACATTCCTCAGTGAGAACCAAACACAGCTCTCTTTTGTCATATGCCTGTCGAAGCCTCGACACCTTTCACAGCAACGAGTCTGTCATAATATTGGATGTGTGTGTGTGTGTGTGTGTGTGCTTACTTGCTGTATTCCTTTTGCCATTCATGCAGAAAGTAAGACAAAGAACACAAAGAGAAAAGGGAGTGACAGGTGAATGAAAAGTGTGTGTATGTGTATGAGGCAGCGTACGAGCACGCACGGGTATATTTATCTGTGTTTGCACATGAGGCCCCAGTTTGTTTGACCTACATGTACATGCCAGTGGCTTTCCTCCAGTCTGTTTGCTCAGTCTCGCTCTCTGTCTGTCTCGTTTAACTCTGTAGGATCCGGCCACCCCTCGAGTCAGCCCGGCTCACTCTCCTCCAGAGAACGGCCTGGATAAATCACGGGTCCTGAAGAAGGATGCTGCCCCCAACAGCCCTGCCTCTGTCGCCTCCTCGGGCAGCACGCCGTCCTCCAAAGCCAAGGACCACGCCCATGTGAGTGTTAGAGAGGAGATGAAATGGGGAGGTTACAGTGGAGGGGGCGAAGGGTGAGCTGACAGACTAGAGGGCATTTGTCAAGTGGAGTGGGTGTCTGTGAAGGACTAATACGCGGGAAGCTTAGCAGTTGGCTGCTATGAGGGGCTTGAAGGGGCAGAGGGTGGATGCACTCTCAGGAAATCAAACCCTGTGGCTCACTCCTCTCAATCTCCTTTATGGCTTACCCAATAAATGGTCATTTCTTCCTCGACCCAAGGCTGTAAATAACCCCGAGACACAGTGGCGGGGGAACTGCTGTCCCCCTCTGTTCTCACTTCGTCTCATCCTCCCCCCGCTTTCTCTCTTAATACCGAAGCCCTCACTAACCAGGCTCCACCAGTCCTCATGCATCAGTTCTACATAAACCATTTCGCTAAGGATTAGGATAGATTTGTAGCCCACACCACCACACTCTGCCTCCCGTGACACCCAGCTTCTCTCCGTCCCTCATTAGTGTGTGTCACCAGGCTGAATCCCCCCCAAGTCCTCGAACTCGATCTGCAAAGGATGAAAGATGGATTAATTATGAGAGAAGTGTTTGGCCCACCATCTTGCTTGTCTAGCCACTCTTAACAAGCTTGACTTCTAAGCAAAGGTTTATGCCTCTACCCCCACCACACACACACACACACACACACACACACACACACACACACACACACACACACACTTAGTACACACACTTAGTACACACACTTAGCACACACACACACACCATGGCTGTAATGAAGTGTCACTGTTAGATTGGATTACCTTGAGCCGTCCACTTAGATTGTCACTCTGGTTTTCCCTGCCAGTGGGGGTATTTTTGACTCACTGGTGGATTTTTTAAAACTCTTGGCTTGGACCCGGTTTCATTTTCGTGCGTGTGACTGTTTTATGTCCTTTTACTCCCAGTTGTAATGTCACGTACTCTCAAAGTTGCACCCAGAGGTTAAAAAGTGTCTCTGTTTCAGAATGACAAGTCATCTACACCGAGCCTGAAGTCCAACACACCTACGCCAAGAAACGAGGCCCCGACACCAGGAACCAGCACCACTCCAGGACTGCGGCCTCTCACGATGGGCAAACCACCCGGCATGGAGGCGTTAGGTATGTAAACACCCTCACTGTCACACTCATTTATAGGCTTACACTGGTGAACACCAGCTCAATGGTCGAGACAAAGTAGTGAGTCGGATAAATAACATGGCATTTTCTGATTGTTTCACACTCTAAAGCACAATTACACAGTCTTATATTTCTTTTGTTTTCATCATATGTGGAGTTCATGGCACAACTCAAAAAATGATTTATCTCACTCCATTCAATTCCATACATACCTTTCAAATAAGATCCCACGAGGTAAACAGGAAGGGGTGTGGCTCCGTATGTGGATCTCTGCTCTGCCTCTGCGTGTGCAGTAATCTGTAACAGCATGAGAGTAAAGGAGTGACGGAGGCTTGCCTTTGACCTGCTGTTAATAAAGTCCTAGCGCTGTTATTGGCTAGGAGCTACACAACAGTGCCCAAAGGCTGACGCCCAGAAATTTCCAGAATACAGCAAAATATATAAAAAAAAAAGTAAGAAAATACAGGCAGAGGAGGGCGTCTCTGCAGATAACAACACTGCCACACTTCTGGAGGGAAATCACTCTGATTATAGTGCCATTATTACAAATCATCAATTGACAAAAAGTAAGCTATATTCTTGAAAATCACTTGAGCTGTGAGTTGTTGCTTGAGTTGTGCTCTTTTCCAAAGACACGTTAATATCGTAATGAACCCACACAGTGGAGGGTTTTATGGGTAGTCGTCGTGTGTAGGGGAGCCTGTTCAAACACCTGTCTGAGGTTCTGGAGCTTTAGTTGGAAAATGATTGAAAATCATCATTTTAATTACCTCAGTATGGTTTTAGGAAACAATAATGGATTTTTATAGAGCAATTAATGTACAGATTTAAAGTTTATTCTTGACCTTGGAAACGAAAGCTAACAAAATAATCTCACTTCTAACTATCACAGATAGAATCGAACAACAACAGAATTTATCGTTCGTGGCAGCCCTTCACTTGCTGTACTGAATGTTTAGTGTTTCAGTTGTTAAATATCGTCTTGTGTTCTGCAGAGTTTCTGTAAATATATCAAAATCTTCTTCTCTCCTCTGTAGCCGGCTCTGCCTTGCGTACACCTCTGTCCATCGCGGGCTCCTACGCCAGCCCGTTTGCGATGATGGGTCATCACGAGATGAACGGATCCCTGACCAGCCCAGGCGTCTATCCTGGTCTCATCTCACCACAGATGAGTGCTGCAGCTGCTGCCGCCTATGGACGCTCACCAATTGTAACTATTCCAGATTCTCCTCTTCACATATATTCATTCATATATTCCACCTCCATCAGTTTGACACAACAAGCCCTCAGCAGCGTCTGTATGAATGATCCTCCGTGGCTGTAGGTTGTAGAGTCTTTGAGTAACTTAAGCATCCAGCGTGTATTTCCATAACTTATTGTGAATATTTCTGCTCGGCTGGCTGCGGCTTGTTGTGTGTACATAATGAGAAAGTACAAAGACGTTCTGGCTCTTTTACTTTGATGTTAGTCACTTAGTTAGCATTCTAAAGGCTTTAAAAAAGGCTCACCCCCCAAAGTGCATCTCCGTGTTTGAAAATCTCCCAGGCGTTCATTAGCATTAGCAAGTGGGATGTTGTAGCCTTGTGTAAAGCTTCTCCGTATGCAGTGAAGCTGAATCTGCGCCTTTCAAGGGATTTGCCTGGAAACGATGGTACAAGAGTTCCTCCGGGCGTTAGCAGATAAAGTGAAGCATCGTTTTCAGTTTGAATATTAGCTTAGTCTAATTTAACTGTGCAGGTTTGCTTCTTAACTCTTTGCTCTTCTTGCTCATGCAGGCGGGGTTTGACCCTCATCCTCACATGAGAGCTCCAGGCCTGCCAGCCAGCCTCACGTCCATTTCTGGAGGAAAACCGTGAGTTTGGATTTAGTTTTTTCTTATTAATAGATAGCACACACGTCTTGCCTTCAAACTGACCATGTTTTCATCCCTCTGTCCTCCGCAGAGCTTATTCTTTTCACGTTAGTGCGGATGGTCAGATGCAGCCCGTGCCCTTCCCTCCAGATGCACTGATAGGCCCGGGCATCCCGCGACACGCTCGCCAGATCAACACGCTGAGCCACGGGGAAGTGGTGTGTGCCGTCACCATCAGCAACCCCACACGCCATGTCTACACCGGTGGCAAGGGTTGTGTCAAGATCTGGGACATCAGCCAACCAGGGAGCAAGAGCCCGGTGTCCCAGCTCGACTGCCTGGTAACTACTCGTTAACGTTTCCTACAAGTCAGAGCAGAAGAATGTTATTGCAGTGGATGCTTCAAGTGCTAACGAGGCGTCCAAACAGAGCAGAGACATAATGTGCTCATGTTGAGGTCTCTGCAATCGGTCTCCTTCATTAAGATTTTCTTGAGCATCAAATGTAGCCTGACTCCACATCCCGCTGTAGCTTTCCCCCAGATCCCAACAGACAGACATGTGAATAATTCAGCAAAGTGTCTCACTGCTGTGCTGAAATAATCCTGTGTGAGGGGGAAAAAGCCTGCTGAGTAATGATGTTCTGATTGGCCAACCCTGTCTGCCATTACCCAGCTCATTACTTCCCCCCAACTGCCTCCCATTTCTCATTTTGATACTTCGGCTTCATGCCGTTCGACTCATATGGCCTCCAACACCCTTAAGGTGCGTCCAGAGTGCAGTTGGGTCTTATAAAGCTATCAGTGTGCTGTTTTAATTCGACCAAGAGCTTCTTCCTCAGTCCTATTGATCTGTCTTCCTGCTCTCTTGGAGCCACTCTCTCCATGCTTCTCTTGTTAAAGCTGACATCCACATCTTCACTAAAACATGAAACGGAGTCAGCAGCAGGCGAACAACTTCACTCAGCTCCTCTCAAGTTTAAATAGAGAAGGTCTTGACGTTGATTCACTGATGTATGCTGCTGATCTCCTTTAGCTCAACAGAATCGTAATTGAGTTTGTTCTTAAAGGGACAGTACACAGATATTTGAGAGAGGGCTGGCAACGCTTGAAAGCTTGCACTAAAACCATTCAGATGGATAAAAAGCATTACAGATAAGAGGGAAAGTAATCATTTCTGACTTTGTCCCTTTCATCCCAAACTGTCATATCCACAAAGACATTTCATGTGTTGAAGAATTGACAGATAAATGACATCCAATTCTGATACTTGTTTCCTCTTCTAGAACCGAGACAATTACATCCGCTCCTGCAAGCTGTTGCCTGACGGCCGCACCCTGATCGTGGGTGGCGAGGCCAGCACGCTGACCATCTGGGACCTGGCCTCACAGACGCCCCGCATAAAGGCCGAGCTCACTTCCTCTGCTCCAGCCTGCTACGCACTGGCCATAAGCCCCGACGCTAAGGTCTGCTTCTCCTGCTGCTCGGATGGAAACATCGCTGTGTGGGACCTCCACAACCAGACCCTCGTTAGGTCAGTGTGGCAAACTTGAAGGCCTAACTCACTCAGCTGGAATGTGCTCCAGGCATTCTTTAATACACAGCTCTTTGTGTTTGAAGAACAAAATGGTTGCTGTTAGAGTTGGAAAGGCTGTCTCCTCTGTTTCTGACTCGATGTTTGGTGCTTTGTGTTGTTGCAGGCAGTTCCAGGGCCACACAGATGGAGCCAGCTGCATCGATATCTCACACGACGGGACCAAACTGTGGACAGGGGGGCTCGACAACACTGTCCGCTCTTGGGACCTGAGGGAGGGACGGCAGCTCCAGCAACACGACTTTACCTCACAGGTAAGAAGAGGCTTTTCACACACTCAGAGTGGTTTAGGTGATTGATGGTTGTGAAACACGCTTTATTTGTAGTTTAAGTACAGTCGACGCTCGCTACTGATCAGGCTGTGTTGTTTCCTTGTTACAGATCTTCTCGCTGGGCTACTGTCCCACTGGAGAGTGGCTGGCTGTGGGCATGGAGAGCAGCAACGTGGAGGTGCTTCACCACACCAAGCCGGACAAGTACCAGCTGCACCTGCACGAGAGCTGCGTCCTCTCACTCAAGTTCGCCTACTGTGGTAAGTCTCAGGCAAAGAGGCTGCTGTGCACATGTGAGCACACACAGACCTACAGGGAAGAAAAACAATAGTTTTAGTGGAAGAGGTTTTAAATAGTTGTTGATTTTCATTGGTGTTAGAATAAGATTTGTCATGATTCTGATGACACCAGGACCTGGGATCTCAGCCACATCAGACCTAAACTTCTAACACTTTTCACAACTTTAGTTTGGAAAACTCAAGTGTTGTTGCCGTATGATGGCATGAGAAAAATACTTTGGCACCACCTGGCACCATCAATCCAAACTTGATGGTTATTGGATGACTGTTGAGCAGAGCGGTAGCTATAACTGAGGACGTGGAGCTCAGGAGAAATCTACGTTGGTTAATAGTGATAGACTGATTATTGACCCGGACAAATATCAAGGCTAATATTCAGCATTTTGTTGATTATTGGTTTGTGTGTATTTAATCATCATTTATCAGTTTAAAAATGTTGTGAAAAAACAGTCAGTCGTTCCTGAATGTTGACAGCCATACTACAGTTTGAGGCTGATGTTCTATTTTTTAGGCTAGATTAAACGAAAGTGATGTAGTATTCTCCATCAGAATTACAAACCTGGCAGCGTAGAGAGGACTTTAAACACCATTTAGACCATAATGTAGAGAGATGGTATATAAAATATATATATGTATCTCCAGTAATATAAATGAACAGTTACATGAATACATACTGGCTGTAGTGGAGCTGGTGGGTCAGAGGGATTTTGTTGGGAGAAGTTACTGTCGTGTTGTTAAATGTCATGAACGTAGTTTTCTTTGTGTTTAATTCTGGTTTCTGCTGACATCGTTTTGCTACAGTCTCTATAGATTGTCTTGACAGCCTCTCTGCAATGTTGACCAGATCTTTGCGGTCCAGGCAAGCAGTAGCTGTAGCATCAGTACATCTTCTGCAGCTTGTTTCTGTTGGGTTGTGTTGCCGAAAATATCATCTGGAGACAACTGTGTTTTCTGTAGACGCTGGAATGATTCAAATATCCAGTGGCTGCTGTTGAGTCACTTGAAGGGTGATGTTGTGACTCAACATGTTTATTTTTTGCTCCAGAACATTTTTTACCAGAATTCTGATGAGTGCTGTTTATTCCTGAGCGTTTGTTTTGTGTTCACATGTCAGATTTGTCTGTACGTTTTAAATTACACATCGCAGACTCGTAGCTGTAAGGAAGCTGTTATTTTACAAGTGGGCTCATTAGAGGAATTTGTCATTGCTGCCTCAGTTTGGATGATTCTGCCTGTTGGGCAGAGCAGCTGGTTTCAAGTTTAAGGCTCAGATAAATGAGGTTTTACTATCGCCTTTTAACCAGAACTGTCAGTATTCATTTCCCCTCACAGGACCCCCCACAGCACTGCCTCATATCACCGCCACCACAGAACTGGTTCATACAGACCAGGCTCGCTGCTTCAGAGCTTCTGCTGTCACTAATTAAATCATTAGCCAGCTAGTCAGTTGGGTAATTAATCAGAGGGTGATTTAAATAATTATCAGAGTGGAAATGGTGTGAGTCTCCTTCATTATGAGCATTTTAGGATTGGTAATGTGATGGTGTTTTCCTCCTCCGAGGTTATTAATCACATGTTAGCTGAATGTTAAAGTCTTTATTCAGTGATGACAAACATGACGGTGTGTGTGTATGAGCGCACACACACACACACACACACACACACCTTCAGACTATATTCTCATCATGTCTGTTGTGTGTTTGCAGGTAAATGGTTTGTGAGCACAGGGAAGGACAACCTGCTCAATGCATGGAGGACTCCTTATGGTGCCAGCATATTCCAGGTAAACACACACACACACACACACACACACACACACACACACACACACTTCAGCTGAAATGTATAAAGGAACATTGCAGTTTGAACAACCTCAGTGGTCTCTCTTTAGGATGAGGACGATCATTCCTCAGATTAGTATTGTCTCTGTTACATATCATGTTTTGTCGAATAAAAATGAATAAAAGGACAATAACTGTTATTCTTCATCATATTCTTGGCTTAAAATCAATTTGCCTGTCATGCTAGGAGCTTTAAAGTTGATCTCAGTCTCCTTCAGCTCAGATATTATCATCTGTGCATCCTGAGAACAAGATTGTTGTCAAAGGAAAAGAGATCGTAACTCTGTTTTCTGAGATGTCGTTTAAACTAAATGTCTCTCAAACGAATGCGGGGATTTAAAAAATAAATTGCAGAGAAGTATTTTGTTATGTGAACCTCCTTGTTTTAATAAAGCTGTCTCATTAATCATGCTGACAGTTCAGACACAGTAAATCTTTGAGGCTGAAAACATGTTAATCACTTGTTTCTGAGTGGGAGTGAGCATGTGGCATTCAACTTCAAATGATAAGTTGATTAATTGACATAAAATAATTGGCAACTATTTTAATAATCTATTAATTAAAGGATTTTTCAGTCAGATAAATAAAGACGGTTCATGTCTCATCTTTGTTACCTTTTAATAGTCTAACAATTGATTGAGAAAGTATTAAATATGTGCAGTGCTGCCATGGATGTATAAAGACATGGAGCGTTGTAGCCAGGCCTTACTGAGTGCAGTACAAACACCATCCAGCGCTGTTGGCTACTGTAAAACAAAAAGCTCTCCACCAGCTGTTTGAAGGGAACTTTATTGTTAATCATGCCTAATAATAAGACTGATGATACGATCAAGATGAACAAAGATTTAATGGTGACTGTTATTTTTACACCTACAGTCGAAGGAGTCGTCCTCCGTCCTGAGCTGTGACATTTCAGCAGACGATAAATACATCGTGACCGGATCGGGCGACAAGAAGGCCACCGTCTACGAGGTCATCTACTAGAGAAGAACGCGCTCCCGCTCTGCTCCAGCACTTCTGATCAGATCACTTTTACTTCCCCTTCGACCGTAGTCTGTGGACTACAACAAACTGAGACGGACTACACATGTGGAGAACTAACCTGGTGGGAATGGATGGAGCTGTTGGCCTGAGGATACTCGTGCTGGAAAGATTTTGGTTTTGTCCTTTTTTTTTTTTTCAGTTTATTTTTGGGTTCCACTTTTTTGTGACTTCTGAATTTTTTCCTGTTTTTCCTTGAGAATATTTGGGTGTTACCTGATGAAGCGGCGCTTCATTTCTGAGGACATCGCTCCTCAGACGTCTTGTGAAAAGTGTACATATCGGATTAAATAAAGACATTTTATATATATTATAAGAATATATATATTTTCATGTCCTGGGTGTACTTGTGATGATCTTTTTGGCCCACTCTGTCTTCTGCCATGATGTCTGAGTGGGAGAGCAGAACATAGATTAGAACTTTTCAACAATTTTGATTTTCTTAAAGCACATTCTCCAGGCGGACTTTTTCAGACATCGCAGAGGAGCGTGAAGCTTGTGAGCAGACAATTTCGTGGAGATTTTAAAATGGCCTTTTGTAACAGTGCTCTTACCGGACGATGAACACGTGGAGTCCTGACTCGGGCGCTGCCTCGGCTGGTTTGGACCACTTTTGGACCGAGTGGGACGCTACGATTCAGGAGAAGAGATGGATGTAAATTTAATTCATATATATAAAAAGACCTTTTTAAAGTGTACATCTGTCTGTGCTGTCCTCCTACCTGTTTGTTTTACCTTGTTAGATTGTGGGAGATGGGATCGTTTAATGTTTAGCCTAACCCTTGGACCTCAGTTGGCAGCAGAAGCACTGCAGCAGGCACAAACTGAGTGACAATGTGCTTTTTGCTAACGTGATGTAATCTGGATGTTGAATTGCACCATTGATTCCTCAAACAGTCCGATCCGTGCTATAGGGATCACTCTGCCCCCGTTTGTATCTTATCAATATTCCTGGAACCCGTTTGGTCGGCCGTGACGGGGAGACGCAGGGAGACTGGTGACGAAATCATAAATTAGTAAATCAAGTGTCTCCCATGTTGACGTGAAGATGACAGTGATGAATTCCGGTCTGCACGCTGTGCTCCTGACCCTGTCAGCATTTCCCAGAAGAGTACTGAAGGGGCGACCCGCGGCCGTCCCTCTGAATCACACCAAAGTATGTAGCAAATGCTGTCAGCACTGAAAAGAAATGTACAGTTGTTAATAAATCAATAAAACCGTTTTTGTAGAATGGCCCATTTCCTTGTGATTGACCTGCTGTGACCTACAGATACACTGAAGGCCTGCGTGTTGTGTGAAGCATCACTTACTGTGTGTTTTGTGGAGTTGTGGCAACGTAAAGAGAACTTTACATCGAACGGTTAGAGGATTGGTACAGAGACATTGAAGCTACAGCCATGAGAAGGTCCTGTTAGCATAAAGACTGAAGGCAGAGGGGAGGCAGCTAGTCCGCCATGTTGGCAATGACGGGATGCTTCCAGAGAGTGTCTGCTCCCGGCCAGGAAATAGTCTGGTCCATAAAAACCAACTTCCTGAGCTCTTCTTAAAAGAGACAATACTATTTTTAGTTTAGGAAGCCTCCATGATGAACATGTTTTTATGCTCCATATATTTAAATTTATCAACAGATGTTAATGAACACTTCAGCATACAGAACAACTTGTTCCAAAAATAAAAATTTGAAGACAACAACACCATTGAACGGATGGAGTAACTGTAACATCCTGGTATTTAAACAAAGTCAGAAACCTCGCCACGTTTTTCTGAGGTTAGCAGAGCGGAGCAACAAAGGGACTCATGATGTTCATGAAATCCCGGCGACCCTGAACACAGCGTCTCTGAAACATACAGGAGGATTAAAAAAAGTTTTGTTAACATGTTTCTGTATCTAACAAAGCAGCCCATATCAGAGGTTTGTAGAAGACTGTATCTGTAAGTCTTGACTCACCTCGGTGTGACTCACTCAGTCCTGTCGTCTCGTCTGTGTGATGTCACGGTGCAGCAGTCCTGAACTCCATGTCGGTCTGATTAAGGAGGAACACGGAGAATGAAAGATATTAGTGTTTCGTTGTGTTCGGGTGACACATGAGATGAATCTTTTGTTCAATTTGACCTGTTGATGAGTCAAAACAAACACCAGGCTGAGACGAGTTAACGTAAAACACAGAAAACTAAAAACATGTTCCAGCTTCTGGGTCTGCTTCCTGGTTTTGCAGCCCAAGCAGCACCCACAGTGGAGTTTCTCCTGAGACTTTACATTGTGATGATGTCACAGTGTTTTTAACCCCCCGTCCCTTAGCTCGATGACTGTTCAACAAACATACTACTTCTGTGTCCTGCCAACAGCTCTGCAGACGCTCTGTGGGGAAAATGTTTTTTAGGCCAGAGGGGGATTTCATCTCGCTGCGACACGTTGGTGAGAGTCACGCAACCAACAGAAGCTGTTGTCTGAAACATCGGCTGTCTGAACAGACGACAACTGAAATCATGTTTGTTGTTTTTCTCTTCGTTTCCCGAGCAAAGAGAAGACTTAATATTAATTCTCATGATGCTGTTTTGCCTGATTTTAAAGCACAGTTCGGCTGCTGCAAGTCATTAGTTTTATATTTTAACCGCCTTGCACTGATTACATTCAGACCACAGTGGGGTTAAAGGACGAGGTTGATTCACATGTTTCCCCTCGCTGTAGCTGTCTCCAGAGATAACTTGTGTCATGTTCTCCCTAACTGACCTCACAGGCTGCCAAATAATAGCCTATTTATCAGCGATCTCCTCATGAGACTGCCCATGTATCTACCAGTGTAAATATTTGAACAAATGTCAGTCTAAACCTGGAATTAAAGACTGCAACGTGGTGACACAGCACACAGTGCGTCAGGAGCAGTGATACATGTAAAATCAGGTGTTCTTTGAGGATGAGGTCAATAATCCAGTAAAGTTTAAATCACTGAATGTTCAGCCTACTTATAATGGCAGTCTGTGTTATCGAGGGCTGGTTTATCAATAATTCAATAAAGGATTAAGATGCGTTTTTTTCATCACAGCGCCTCAGATTCCTTCTATTACAAATGAGCCGACCAGTCAGTGGTTTTTAAAATGGACTCGACCGTCCTGGTGCTGTTCTGTATTCATGAACAGTCCAGTGTGATGTTCAAGAACACACTCTGTGCCTGTAAAATGAGACTGTTATGGGGAAAAAACAAAACAAACACACGGACCGAATGCCACTTCCAAAGAAATGTAGAAAAAAGAGGTGGTTATTGTTGGTGTAATTCCTGGGAATTGGAACAGTTGAATGTCATGGCTGTGACACACACATACACACACACGCACACACTGATATGAAACAAGTGAAGTGTGACGGAGAGAGGAGATCTAAACTGAAGTAAGAAGGTGTGAGGGAGACGGTTGTTGTGAGTTAATGGCTTTGTTTCCAGACGGGATGGTTTGTGGTTTCAGGCCTGCTGACAGGAGTAATGGTGGGAGGGATGAGACACACACGCACACACACACACACACACACACACACACACACACAGTGACTACTCTGTTGCCTCACTTGAATCACACAGACACATTCAGTCACACTCACATTTCACACACTCCCACACACACCTGAGAGAAAGACAAACTTTGTGTTGTTGTGTCTTTGTGCTCGTCTCACTGCTGGTTGTGAAACAGGATTTGAGGATAAAATGTCTCACGACTGAACGGACATAATTATGAAACCTCGTCCTTTGTCTTTACTCGTGATCTTTACTATTAATGTCTGTGATCCTGTTTCACTGACTCATGTCTCTGAGCCGCCGCCATGTCTTTTTCTTTTCCTCGTCTTTCTTCCCCTCCCACGTCCTTTTCCCACTCTCTTGTTCTGCTCCCACCACAGGTGGTGAGTGCATTCATTTTCACTTGTGTGGGGGTGCTGGCTGGAAGGCTGTGATTTCTGACTGTGTGTGTGAGAGAGGGGGGAGATGGTGTGGTTAGGGAGGCAATATGGAGCTTTTTCTCTGCCATGCATTTCAGCTGACTGTGTGGGCTTCAGGCTCTGTGCATATGGCTCAGCTATGCATGAATACATGTACATATATTCTTCAAATACATCAGTTGTCCCGGTGTGACCCTGCTCACTATAACAGTTCACTCAGAAATGAAAATTCAGCCATAATCTACTCACTGTCAACATTGTGGAGCTTCTCAGTTACACAGTGTTGCAGCGTTCTGCTGAACAGCTGAAGTAGAGAGACGTCTTTTAAAATGTACAAAGCCTTGATGGGATCATCTTTCAGTTTTCAGTTCCTTTATTTCATTTTCCAACAGTGAAAGGGTAGTAAAAAAAAAAAAAGGTTGTTTCAACCTGAGTGAGAAAAAAAAACGGTTTGGAAGAAACAAAAGATTTTTCCAGAGAACATCAGAGTTAGGACAATTATTAATTTTGAAGTGTGAAACAGAAGGATGAAACATGTTTCTCAGAAGAATGCTCATTTTGTGTTTGCAGAGATGAGGACTCGAGTTTGAGACTTGGATTAGAGTCACACTTGGGTCCCAGTTTCTGTGACTTGAGACTCGACTCGGACTCAACATTTGGGACTCGTGTGCAATCTTTATCGTTTCTTTGTTGTGGCGCGTCAACACGAAGAGGATGTCTGGAGAGCTGAAAGTAGTTCCAGCTTCTCTCTGATCATCTGGTGTGCAGCCACACATGCAAACACACCTGGACAGGTGAGTCACTTGGTCATGTGAAGGTTAACCTCTGCACCTAAGGGCGGTTAGCAAACATGTCTAGCTCAGCATCAGCTACCTAATGTTAACATTAGCTTGCTACTGGCTGTGTAGCTAAGGGAGGTTCCCCTGATCAGAATGGCTTTCGCTGAATATTTTGAAGAGGCACTTGTTCTCATGAAACGCTGCTTTGTCACGTACTATAGAAAACTGTGAACAAGTTTAGCATGTAGCTGCTGTAGCTGTGTGTTTATGTTGCAATGCAAAATGCAGTTATTAATTTAAAGGAAAGCTTTATTTCATTGTGCGTGTTTTTTTCATATTGCATTGCATTAGCCTGTTTAAAGTGATCATATACCAAACAGCTAGTCAGTGCTGTGACTGGTTTTCCACCAGTTCTCCAGATATTAACACAGCAGAGAAAACTATTTAGATCAGATGTGGAAGATGAATCACCGGAAAAAAAACCAGACATTTCTTCTTTTGCCCCTCAGGGCTTCCGTACTCTCGTACACACCCACTTCCAGGAGAGCTGGATGGATTTGTGTTGGTTTGTTGTTTTAGGTTTTAAAACACGTCTCTGGCTACGTCTGTGTTGCTGTGACACACACTGTGTACATAATGACAGGATTTACATCTTTATGTGAATCTTTCAGGTTTTACGGGGAACTGAATCGCCGTGTGGATCATGTTCACTGGCTTTTCACGAAGTGGCTCCCAACAAGTCGTTAGACGGTGGTCGGGTTGGACAATAAAACAGGGTTTGTGTTGTGCTTTATCATGTGGTTCAGTTTAAGACATTAAACCTCAGTAAAGAAAGTGGCTTCGGTTAAATATTGAGAAATACTGAGATAGATGGGAGAGCCAACACGTCCTGTCTTCATTCACTGTTGACTTTTCAGTATTTGACCAAGACGAAGATTATTCAGAAACCTCAACAACAGCTTCAGCTGAACCAAGGAGAGAATTTTGGCTGACAAATGGAAAATTATGCAATTTTTCTGATAATCCAAGTGTGTATGTTTCAGAGTTTGGGACGTGATTTCCTGTTTCCTCAGCGAGCTCCACAGAGGTAAAGTCATGTTGTACTACAAAATCTCAAAACGTCATTATGGTGACATGAGACGATACATAAAAATATCAAGATATATGTCGTATATTATTATCATTATTATTATAAGGCCTTATCGCCCAGTCATTGGGGAGTGACAGAATACATGTAATCAGATTCCAGATACATTCAGTTAACAAAGAGGATTACTTAAATTATAGAATAAAGAATGATGCACTCGTCTGTAACCTTCCACATGAGACTGACACCAGACACTCTGTAACGACAAAACAAAAGTCTTCTTGTTGATTTTTTTTTTTCTCTCGTCTTTATTTGAATACGTTTGGTATTGAGGTAATCCAAAACTAGCAGAAAGCAATCGAGTTACATTGCTTTAACAGGTAAAAATTAACTGTGTTGGACTACAATGTTGAAGTAGCTGAACAGGGAACAGCCTCCTGATGGAACAAAACACAGAAATACAAATTCAGACGCATTCAATCACATGAATAAAAACCAGTGGATCAGTTTAATATCGCCGTAAACCCTCACGACTAATCCACACAACGTTCTCCTGTGATCTCCTCTGAAAGCCGGCCGTGCTCCAGTCAAGCAATCGGCCTGTAGAGTCCTGATGAAGGTGTTTTTGTTCTCCTGACAGTCGAGAGCATGTGCTGTGGAGGAGAAGTGATGCGGGGCGCCTCCTCTCTCCTCTCTCCTCTCTGTGCTCGCTCCATTTCAGCAGAGCTCTGCCTCTCCTTTACCTGACAGCCTTCTGATTTCATCTCTCTTTTATAGCTCCGTGCGACCAAATGGAGGGCGAAATGATGGGCCCTTTCTCTCTCTTTTCTCACCGAGACAGCCTTTTATGGTTTCATCTTCCTCCTCCACCGTCTCCATTTCTCTATCCCATTGTCAGCAGTTACACCCCTCCTCATCATTCTTCCCCGCGTCGCCCGTCTTCAGGGCATCCGTCAGGCTGAACCAAGCAGCCCGGAGAAAATGGAGAGGTGTGTACTTTAAAAAAAAAAAGAAAGAAAAAGAAACGAGGAGCTCTCTGCCGTCTCGCACTCTCTGGTTAAGCAAGTGTTTTGTGAGAGCAGTGGGAGATTAAAGGGAGCTCGTGTGGAGGAAGAGCGCCGCTGCTTCAGCACCCAGAGGTCATCAGGGCCCTTTGATAGCAGCCAGGACGCCTCATCCCCTGACCCGCCGTCAAGATGAGGCGCTTTCATCAGGCGCTGCCGGACACGAGAGCCCACTCAGGATCAAATTAGAGACTGCCTCTGAGTGTGTGTGTGTGTCTGTGTGTGTGTGTGTGTGTCTGTGTTGAGTTTTCATATTTTTGTTATGCATGATTCGATGCTTTTTACTGTTATAAAAGTATTTCCTCTGGTCTTTGATCACACGGACTGCTGAGAATTCAGCCCAAACTGGATTTCAGATTATTTGTTTCGGGAGCAGAGGAGGATTCTAAAGGATTCAAGTGAACGAGAAAAGGAAGCAGTGAAGGAGGCTTCATGAGGAGAGCTTAGTGGATATCAAGTATGTACAGCAGGAGGCCAGAATAACACAGACCTCACAGTGTAAGGTTATAAACTGGACCTGTGACTGACACCACCTCTGTGATGCTTCTCACGAGCAACAGTTTGTCACGTGAGGGACATGTTAGTACGGAAGCCCTGAGGGCCAAGAGAAGAAAATACATTTTGGGATCCGTTTTCTTGGTCTGATCTAAACTGTCTCTCTCCTGTGTTTATGATTGGATTTATATATATATTTTTTATTTGGCAGTAGAAGATAACAACATCGCTTTTAGTCTTTTAAGAACATGCCGTGATGCTGCGCTTCAGCACCTTGTGGTCAACATGAGTATTACAAAAACAACCCCCCCCCCAAAAAAAAATAAATTATTTTCACTTGAAAAAGATGGCGTGTAGTCGTATGCAACCAGTGATGTCGCAGCCTGTTAGCCTCACTCAGCATGAAGACTGGAAACAGCTAGCGTGGTTCTTTGCAAAGGTGACACAATCTACCTACTTACCCCTCTGAATTCTCTAAAAAACACTGTCTATCATTAACGTTGAATCTGTTCTGTAATAGTTTACACAAAATGTCGACCTGTTCTTTTTCTATTGAGGAGGCCTGAGAGGGAGTCTATAGTTCAAAAGTAGGATGCGCGAAGCACGAAGCAAACCTCGACTGCAGACTAACACCCGCTGCTGCTCGAGCATGATGACAACTCCCTTGATTGGTGGAGGATTTGTGGACTTTAAATCAATCAGAGCTCAATCTGACTAACGAGGTCTGGAGTGCACGGTAATAATTAACAATGCATTTTACGATGCGCGGTTAAGTGCTACAACAGTGATACGCAGCAGAACGAGGCGCTCAGACTCCAAGCAACAACACGACTGTTTCATTTCAGAGGACTGTAAAAGGGAAACTGTGAAACACGCCTAACAGCAATCGCTTTAACTGCCAAGGTGAACGCGGGGGTTAACAAGCTCAGCAAAGCAAATAATTGGTACAAATAAGTAATTAGCACAGTGGAAAAGGCTCGGATAAAATGTGAAGGAGCACTAATTGAACATGATTATAAACTTCCTTCCTTCCTCCTCCATCAGCCGGAGCTGTAACGAGGATGTCCTCAGAGATAATTAGGATCACAGGGCAAAAGTGCCACTTCAGAGGAGCTCACAGCGAGACGGTTCAGCACGGCGCCGACAGTTCAACACAAACACTGACGACTTATTCTTCATTTCACGACATGGTGTGATTGTTTTAATTAAGCCGTGTGTTTGCAGCTTTCAGGATATCCTCAGACTGAGTGGATGGGTATCAACACGTCATCGTCAACGTTTGAACCACAAGCTAACGCCGACATCATGGAGCTCCATCAGGATGTAAAGGCCGAGACATGAAAGAACCAGAATCTGGAGGAAACAGTTGCAGATGCAGATATTCCTAGAAGGAGCTGAAGGAAACCAGAACAGAACTGACAGGTCAGTCAGGGACAGAACATCATCGTTAGGGCTGAAACTAACGATTATCATAATCATAACGATTGGTCTTTAAAACACCAAAAAAAGAAATGCTGAAAAATGTCAATTAGTGTTTTTGAAAGTCCAAAATGATCATGTGTCGTCCACGACCCAAAGATATTCAGCTCACTGTCACGGAGGAGGAACAGAACCAGAACATGTTCAGCTTCAAGAGGCTGGAATCACAGAATTATGACTATTTTTTTAAATAATAACTCTACCTGATTAATCAATTATCAAAGATAGTTGACAACTAATCAAACACAACTTCAGTGAAATGTAATTGTTTGCTGACACACATTTCTGGACAGAATCCTTCATTCAAAAGTCTCAAGCGACTAAATTTATGTAATCGTTTGACTGTAAAAAGTCAAAGAATTGGTTATAGAAATAAAATAAAAAAAAGTTGATGATATTTCTCAGAGACAAACTTATTAAACTTTCAAAGAAGACAATACAACTACAACAGGAGAGCTAATGTTGACATTTCTACTTAAAACGTTACTTCAACTGAAGTCAAGTTAAAGACTCATGTCCACCTGATGATTTTACTCTGCACCTGTTCTCTGTGATGAAACTTCTCACACTGGTTTTTTTTTGCAATGTCTCTCATACACATAAAGATAAGTAAATTAACATATGTAAAGTACATTCATTAAACAGGGAGGGCAGGCCTGTTAGAGTAATGTAACTTGATTACTTTCTGTGACTTTTGAATTACTTCCAAACCAAATATTACAATGAAGACAAGAGAATAAATAACTCACACTGTGCTGTGATATTCTGCAGGTTTCTGCTTCACAGACAGAACAACGGTCAAAGCGTTTCTCTCTCTAACGAGGCCACGATAACGAACCAGCAGCTGCAAATGAAGCTTTGGTTTCCCGTCGGACCAGAGGGAGCTGTGAGACTTGTGAAGTGTTGTGACGTGTTCAGAGTCTGTCTGCTGTCAGCGTCGTCTTTTCAAGCCCTTATCAGTTATAAAGAAAATGGACGTGCGGCGCGAGAGCGTGTGAAAAGTGTTAATTGGTCGAGTCTCGCGGTCAGCGTGGGAGAGCTGGTGGCCCTGACATGAATCCACATCTTTATAAAACGTATCGCACATTTGATTATATTCATCTCTGTAGCTTTGATGGCACACAGCTGTTTCCTGTATCCTAATTACTTAATTTCCGTCCCGAGTATTCAGTTACTCCCCAAAACCTTCACTGAGTCTGACATGACACTGGAAGATGGTCTTACTTATATGACATAACCAAGTTTAGTAATGAAGTAAAGTGACTAAGTCTGAAAACGAATCAAAGAGGAGGAAGTGGAGGTTAGGAGAGGTCGTTGTAGAGGAGGGAGAAGTGAAATGAAGCCGGAAGGCTGACAGGGAAGCCGGAGGCCTTTGTGCTGTATGAACAGGTCATTTGTTTGGGTGGGTCACAGTGCTTAAAGGGCCCGAGGAAAGAGAGGTGCCAAGTTAATGTGACAGGCAAATGAGTGTGAGCCTGTTCCTGGGATTTCTATGGGCTCTATGCAAAGTGAGAGGCGAAAGGGGAAACTGGCCATTCAGCATGGCAGCAGAGCGGAGGACGGAGACGCCAACCAACAGGAATCCAGAGCAGCGGTCAAAACATCAGAGTGAACATAATGCCGCTTAGAAAACTGGATTGAGTCGGTGAGACGGATCCAATAATGAGCCAAGTCATCACTGACGATTAAGGCCGGGTTGTTCTGTGAAGGACGGAGAGACCGACAGCTACATTTATAGGATTTCTGTTAGATTAAATATTTTCTTCCCCGCAGAAATAAAAACATTGACGCACAAGAGCTGTCAAGGAGTACACAAACTTAATAAATGTGTTTATCTCAGCGGTGTTCAACTGGCAAATGAGCAAACAGCTGTGCAATCCAGCAGTCTGAAGGCGCACTGCCAAGTGTTATTACACAATGACACACAAAGCACCTTTGTGTTTAGTTCTAGGTGAAAACACACTCACACTCACACACACAGATATTAGTTAACACAGTCTTTAATAAAGCTTTAAAGAGCTGGAGCAGATCAGATCAGACTCCAGATGTGGAACTTCAAGTCTCTCCTGACTGAGAGGTGTGTTACCGCACACACACACACACACACACACACACACACACACACACACACCTACACACACACACACACACACACACACGTAAGCTCTGAAACATGACATGACATGTCGGACAGGCAGCGAATGCCTCCACAGGGAGACGTCCTGATCAGACGCTTGAACAACCTCAGCTGGCTCCGTCTGACACAAAGAGTCGTCCTGTCTGAGCTGCTCACCTGCTCTGCACAGGTGAGGGAAGATCAAGTCAGACTCCTCTTCAGCACAACGGTCCAGTGTAAAACCTCCAGCGCTGCTGACATCATCTGTCAAAATCATCCTCAAAAACACGCAGCACTTCACCTCACCAAATACAACGCATCAACCTGTTTCCAGCAGAAAACCAGTTGTGTCCTTGGAGTTATTTCTCTAACCAACTTGGCAAGTTGGCACCGTCACTCTTTTTCCTTTTCCCCGGCCGAGCTGATGATATTCACCTATTTTTGTCATGAACCCACATCCTCCTGTCTCTGATGTCATGATGTCAGATAAGAAACACGTGGATGGTAAAGAGGCCGTGTCGATCGCACAGCGGTGGATGTCAAGATGTTGTTGTTGTGCTTCATCTCAGTGCTCCTGAGCGCACAGCCAGTGCTTTTCTGCCCGAAAACAACACGATGTGGACGCAGGTCATACTTCCACTGCTGAAAAGTACATTGTATGTATATGATATTTGTTCCGGCTGAGTAATCGTGCAACCCTAATCAGCATTTAAGTTGTAATTACGACCGGAGCGCTCAGATTTGTTTGAACGCTCTTGTTAATCGTTCTCGGTGTGGAGCAGGATGGAGGCGTCACAAGAAAGCAACTCCACGATGATGGTAATTAAACACACATTTGTATGCAGTGTTATACTGACCACTATGTTTAACCTTCACATCACCTACTCTGCAGTTATGCAGCGGCCCTGAGTTGCCATTGACACAGCTGCATCTGTGCCATCCATTACATGTGATGTCACTGTTGCAGAATATGCAGAAACAGCTGAAAGGAGTGAACGTGTCAAAGAAACAGTGAGTTAAAGAAATGGAAAGTAGGACATAAATGATTGCCCAAGAGTTGCTGTGAGATGTGTGGGGAAATAATCCTCACATGTGAAAAGCAGGTGAAGACATACCGACAGATGTTTCTAAATTAAATCTCCGCATTAGGACATTTTAGACACTGACGCAGACTGCAGCTCGCTCCCTTTGAACACACACAACCTGGCTCTTTCTACAGCTCTTCCTCTCCACGCTGTTTCTCACTTTTCTCTGTGTCACACTCTCACACAGAATACTCCCTCTCCCTCTCTCGACCTGTCTCACACACCATTACCCCTGTGAGGCGAGGAGACAACCCTAGCCAGGGGTGAGGGGGAGGAGGGGAGGCATCATGGGTAATGTCAGTAGACACATGTCAAAAGTACAGCCTGTGTCCTGAAAAAGCTGTGTGTGGTGTGACAGCGGTCCGCTTGCCGCTAACCCAGAACCCCCCCCCCCCCCCCCGACTGGGTCCAGCCGACAGAAGAGCTTCCTGTGTTCCCCCTGAGGGAGAAAGAGAGGCAGAGGGAGGCAGCAGGGAGGGTCATCAGCACTACTCCACCAGGATAAATGCTTTCCCTCTCGCAGTCTCACCCCGCTGCACAGCCATTGTCCTCAGCAAGAGTGCAGGAGGGCTTTGTGTGTGTGTGTGTGTGTGCGTGTGCGTGTGCGTGTGCATGTGTGTGTGTGTGTGTGCGTGTGTGTGTGTCGGGGGTTGTGTTAGATGACCACTCAAAGACTCAACACACAAATCACTTGACAAAACGTCTCAACTCTGCGATTCTTTCTGCACGACTGTGCAAATAACTGGCTTTTAAGTGAGACGGCCTCCAGACATAACCACAGCACACGGCCAAAAGTATGTGGACAGGAGAGAACAGTCGGCATTAAAGGAACAGTTCATCCCAAAAAATTTAAATTAAGTCGTTATCGACTCACCCCTCATGCTGACGGCAAGTCCGCAGCATTACGCCTACTGAGGTAGCTGGAGACTTGATTCGAAGAGTGACCATGACGTTTCAAAATTTGTAAGCGTGACACCACATGCTATTTTCAAGGTGAACTGGAGACAATTTCCACCTGATTCCGTGGCGACCAAAACCTCCCATTTTTCCAGAGGAAGTAAAGCCATCTCCAGCATGTTTGTGGCAACCAAACAAAGTATTTCAATCCAAACCATGATGTTTCCTCACCCTAACCAAGTGGTTTTTGTGCCGAAACGTACTGCACTAGCATTTATTCTGACGTTTGGGTCGCTTAAAAATACGTTATTTCCACCCACAACACGTGGTCCAGCTTGTGCACTCACTTCAGACAGAGTGTGCGTTAAAGAGTTCAGATTTCATGCAACCAGTAAAGGGTATGAACCTGGGTGTATCTGTGGTTTGCAGAAACATTAACGCCTAACATTATTTCCTGGCAACCAGGCTGTTTCGAATCAGTTTGGGGTCTCGGGGCTTCAGGAGACTTGGATTTCGCTGGATGAGATATATGAAACCATTTTGTGTTGGTAATTCTTCAGTTGTTAATTTTTTTATGTTTTACCCCAATTACTTCTGAGAATCTGAAGCTCAGGAAATGTTTTGTAGACTGTGCAACTTCACCTGACTTTCCATCAGCATGAGGGTGAGTAAATAATCGCTGAATTTTAATCTTTACGTCAACTTTTCCTAAAGAAACTTCTCTGATTGCCCCCAAATTTTTGAACCTGGCTGCTTTCCTTCAGCTACCAGAGCATGAGTGAAGTCGGGAACTGATGTTGGTTCATGTCAACACCACACAAAGAAAGTAATTTATTTTGGTTGGAGCAGGGAGATTCATTCTTTACCCTGGAGACACAAAACTGTAGTGAGGTCTGTTTACGTCACTGTTGTCAAGGCTCTCAAAGGTTTTCTACAAATGTTCTTTTGGCCAAGTAGAGAGCCAAATAAAATGGATTCACAGCAGCAGATTCTTCAAAAATAAAAAAGACTGACATGCAGAGTAGGTGGAGCAGAGTTGAGTGCCTTCCTGGAGATGGAACATGATCGAGCGCCCTGAAAGATCTCTGACAGTGAAATGTATGTGATGTTTGCGAGAGTCTGCTGAATGTCGTCTCATGTCAACATGTATTTATCTCCGAGCCCCGCTTCCACTCAAAATGCAAATTAATTTAAATCTGCCACTCAGCTCTAATTAAGAGGCAGCATCAGAAAATAGCAACAAGCTGAGATGTTTGAATGGTTTTGTGCTTCTGATATTGAAATCATAATTCACCATGTGAGAGCAACATGATCACACACTCACTCACACGCGAACACAAACACACAACAACGGACACACTAATGGAAACAACACCAAGTGACAGCTGTTTCTTATGCAGTGAGAAATATTCCCAGTTATCGATTATTATTGTGATTATAGAATCTACACACAAATAAAGTGATATCTTGTCATTTCTGCTGGACGTCCCTTCTCCCTTCTTTTTTTTTGGCAGGAGATTTATTGTAAGGCAAATTTTTCTTCGTGTTTTTTTTGTAAGTTCACCACAACCTCATGTTCTAAACAGGACTGAAAGGTGTCTTTTTGTCTGTTTTCACGATGGAAACATATTTAAGGAACTTTTAAATATTTATCCTGTCAAAACCTGTTTCCCACCTGTTCTCAAATCATAAACACGGGAGAGAAAATAATTTAGATCACCAGAAAAAAACAGTTTCTTCACCTGCCCTTCAGTCCATAGCGGGCTGTAGGGCGTTAAATTAATATGATGCTGATCATCTGTGATTCCAGTATGAAAGAAGCTGTCAGGTGGTGAACTGGCTCACAGGAGGATTCAGAAGAGCAGCGCTGAGGCACCGTACTGATATTAAGAATAACTCTCTGATTAAATCCATTAAGGCATCCAGACCTGCAGTACTGACATTAATTTCCTGATTAATATGAAATTAAAGTGCAGATCAAGCTGAGCAAACATGTGCCCACCTGGTGATCATCAAACCACACTGAGCCTGGTGTTTGACTGGCAGCTCGTCTCTGTTAGACATCCTCAGCTGACTGTGAATGACTTCACTGAGGTTTTCTTTTGTACCTGACCTGCTGCTGTGGTCAGTGACTACGAAGCACACACACACACCTGACATGGTGTTTAATGCATCTATTGAGAGGAACTCTTGATAGATCCAAGATGTCAGAACCAACGGACCCGTTGTAATTACACAGTTTGACTGCTAAGTGAAATTGACTTTTGGGGATTTTTTTTCCCTGGACATGGTTGATGTTGATCATGTGGCCTTTGTTCAGTGACGCTGTGTTTCTCTGAAGAATGAAATAAATCAAGATGTGAAATGATAATATTTTTCTCTATCACATTAACATTTGTCAGCCGGTCTTCAGCAGAATCATGACCGCATAGGTCGACTACAAAAACAGCTTATTACGACCCATATCTACATATCTTGGGGTAAGTTTGCAGTAGGATTGAAGGAGAAGTAGTATACAGAGCAAGCACACTTTGAGTGCACTTTAAACTAATGTCTTTATATAATCGACTGATCAATACTGTGAGACACATGCAAAGACAAAGAAACTTCTCCTCAACCCCGTTGTTCTCCCGATGATGCCGCGGTGCCCTCATGAACATTTAGACAATAAAAGTCTTTCATACGAAGCCTCAGAAAGTACATTAATGTTTAAATCCTCAGGTAAGGATCACCTTCACCTCACGACCTCTATTATTCTACCCTGACCGAACAAAAGAGTCGGTGCTTCGTATCTTGATGGAGTGTAGGTGTTCTTCAGTAATCCTCCCTTTCTTCCTCTCAGCCTCCTCGCAGCAGGATTACAGCAGGCGCTGAGCATTAGAAGAGGCCGACGTAATTGCCCTCATTCCTGCCACTGACAAAAGCCAATGTTCTCGCTGCTCTTAAGTAAACTGTTGAGTGTCTGTCAAGGATTCTTCAAGGCTGCAGAAAATTGTATGGGCCTTTTTTCCTTGACAGCTACCAATCTGAGGGTTTTATGAGTTTGCCCTTTCGAAACGTCTTGTATTGACAGACTGCTGCGATTTTAATGCAACGCTAAATTAAAGACATATATTTTTGTCTTCGCTTTTCTTTGAGACAGCTGAAGAGATGATTTTTGGCTTGATGGTGAACATTGTTATTCCAAGTCATTGTTATTCTTCCATGTGTGACGGATGAGTTGGTTTTATAACATTTTTCACTGCAGCTTGTGTCGCCAGAACTTTCTCCACAAACATATGAATGGTCACCAATTTGCAGTTTGTATTAAAGTGGATTCAGTCAGTTAAGTCAACCAGCTAACGGGAAACACAAATCGATGCGGCATAGTTTGACTTGGCACGGACAAAAATGGTGACGAAAAAACATGATTGACAAAGAGTTATTTCACCAATTGAAACTTTCTTTCTTCGAAACGACGCCGTGTCTTCACAGATATAGATGGGGTGTCCACCATAATTATAGAGAAACCTTTTTTATAAGACAGAATAACAACTTTTGTCCTCCTGTTGGACAGGTGGCATTTTTGAAGAGACTCTCTCGTCTTGTCCTTTTTACGCATTTTGTCCAGAACGCTGGATTGTGTGGAAGTGATTTTCACATGACAACAACGTCTTCTTTGGTGTGTTGAGAATCTGTCTCAGGCCTTCCCCACATGAATGGAGTTTAAAAACAAGAAGCGATCTAAAAAGATCTGTCAGAAATAATCCTGAAACACATTTCATGTGACCATTTGCATACAAATGTCATGGTGTGTGAACAGGAAGCAGATTGCGTGCGGTGGTCGGTCGCTTAGTTGCAGAAAATACAATGGGTGTTCCTCACTTTTACTTTCAGATTCTATTCTACACCAGGTTAAATTATTAAGGCATGGACATGTGATGCTCCTCACAGAGTCTTCCTGGATGATACTTTGGAAGCTTTGTCAGCAGCTGTTATTGTCTCTTTTCCATCAATCGACTTCGATGTAGGTTTGATTCTCTCTGATATCAACAATAGAACCGATCCAATCCATCTGAGCTCACATCTGCAAATGATTCACTCATCAGGACAACGGCGAGTCCAAATATCTTCATCCAAAAGCTCCATTTTCAGTGACCTAATATGTATGAAAGGCCAGAATATAAATACAAAGCCAAGTTTGAACAAACAGCCTCGTACATGTGGACGGGGCTGAGGCTTGTGTGTGAACAACATCAGACCAAAGTCACCACAGATTGTCTGCTTGTGCTCTGAGGATCCAACCCATTTAGGGAACTCAGAGGGGTATTTGTTGGTGATTTAGGTCCTAATGAATGGGTTGCCAAGCCACACACTCACACACATATGTGTCACCCTCTCCCTCTCTCACACACTAATCCTTCAGTGAATTGTAACTAAGCATTACTCTCACCCCAAACCCTTCTTCCTGCCATGCTAAACACCAGTTCAGGGGACACCATCTGCTCTCCTGCCTTCAAAAACTAAGATCTTGTCAGAGCAGCATGAATAAGCACACAATGCTAAAAACCCGAAGGAAAATCAAAGACTCCACGAGCTAACTGGAGATGAGAAGCACAAATATTGCCCCATCACTCGTCCTCTGACCCCCGAAATGTGATGTCCATTATAGCACAGCGACCACTGGGGTAGAACCGATCCTAACCCAGTTACTATTTGCATATGAAAGGCTTTAGCCTCAGAATATAGCATCCAGAGAGGTGGCTCTGGCTCTGATTTCAAGGGATATTTAGCCCCCTATTCAGCCATCAACAAAGGACAGGCATTCAGACAGGCGAGGAGGGAGGCAGTGCTTGCTGAGCCGTCACAGAGCTCATTTGTTCTCTTCTGTTTACTTAAGCCTCCCCCTCTTTTTTTCCCTCTCTCTCCCCTCCAGAGGCTTCAAGCATGGACGGGTGGGTGATTGGGAACCCTCCTTCGCTCCATCCCAGTGGGAGAGATAAACAGCAATTTAAATGGTAGTCAGAAAAAGGTTCTGATTTGCATGCATTTATCGGTCAATCAGCAGCGCCGACAATCATCATCAGACTGACGGTTGAACAGTTATTTATTTATTTTAACTCCCTCCTCTTCATCCTTTGTCAGCACTGCGTTTGTGTCGATGTGTATTTATCTGGGAGACAGAGCGCTCTTCGGTGTATGTGTGTCCCTGAGTGTGTGTCTGAGTGTCTTTAGTCTCTGATAAGGAAAGACTTGATGAAGCTGAGAGGCCTCCTAATCTGATTCCTGCCACCACCCACCTCCAGCCTCCTGTGTATTTGCAGGAGATTGTTCAGGCGTCTGCAGGGAGAGGTATTTGTAATTATATAGGCGGATTAGGGGGTAGACTGGAGGCCACATGGACTAGCTTTGTAGTGTCTGAGTAGTAGGGGAGGTCAAGTCGTACCTTCAGGTCCCTCAGGTATTAAACAAGATGGAGGACTGGAGAGAAAAGTGCTCCTGATTAGCTGGAGGGAGTGAAGCCTGGTGGAAGGAAAGGAGGCGGGTTTGTCTCATTTTGAGGTTTGTACAGGATATTGTTGTGAAAGAGGGGAGCAATAAAGAGACGGAGTGATGTAATATGAGGAAGCCCGCACCTATATGTAGTCAGACCAGTAGAGCCCAGCTGCTGATGGATTCTTGTGATATCTGATCTCAAATTGTGACGTTTTGGCCGACAGGTTCTAATCCTGGTGCAACCATGTAAAGTGCTGCATCAATAATGCAACAGTCATACGGACATATAGTCAATTACAACACTGTGACATGATCCATTCTTCACAACCTGCACTTTTACTTCCATCACTAGGTAATCAGATCTTTTCTTATTCTAGATAAAGATTACAACCTGCTGCACGGATCACAGTTATATCTGAGTGCTGTGATTCTACATGTCAGACATCCCAGGGAGTCACAGTGTGGACAGAAGTAGATCCACTGTGTTATTGTTCCTAACAGAGGGTTCAAAATGCTTGTTATGTACAGGGAAATTTCATTTTTTGTTCATCTGGCAAAAGCAGCTCGAGCACGTCCGGCCTCGCGTTGTTAAGATGTTGATCTACAGATTTCTAGGGAAAGAAATGCGCATTTTTGCAGCAGCTGTCTGCAGGATGCATGGTGATGAGGCGATGTATCGATCGGTGGCTATTTAAGATCGATAGCTGTAATATGGCAATGCGTTTTTGTGAGACTTTAATAGTCTTTAATATATATATATATAAAATAGCCAATCTTCTCGCTGATGGTCTTGTTTGTTTATGTAGGTCATATAGAGGCATCAATATCAATCTGAGACTGTTTCATAACCAGTTAAAATTTCCTTGAAGTATTTTAAAGTTCAAACTCTAGATTCCACTGCAGTATAGGTTCTACAGTTAGCTGCAGCATCAACAGTAAGTAACAGCTTTCAGCGACAGTAAAGAATAAATTCCTCACAACCACACGAAGAGGCGAAGATTCGACTTTCTCCACTGACAGTCGTCTCAGTGACTCGATGCAGCCTGAAGATGTGGCTCAACTCTGTTCTCTTGACTGAAAAGCTCTCAGTACACGTTGCCACGGCTCCATCCGCCCACACACGTGAATGCACCAAATTCTGTCAGGGCAAGAACATCTTTTGGGAAGCAGAAAAAACATTAACTGAGCAAGTAAACTCAAAAAAGTACATTTCTGACAAAGAAAATATTGCTGCAATCCATCGCAAGTTGGAGGTTGATATTCCTGACTTCCAATCCAAACTCGTGCCGGGTCATGTGCTCGGGAAAACATGGACGCCTGCAGCGAGTTGATGTTTGGAGGGCAATAATATTAAAAAAACTATATTAGCTGATTTAACAGATTGGGGCACTTAAAAGGAAACAGGAGGAGAAGGCAAATTAAACGTCTATCAACCTTAAAGGGATATTCCGGTGTAAATTTAATCCATGGTCTAACACACTGTGAAACTGTGTTAGACTCCCTCTTGAGAGATAAAGTTTGCAAACCGCTAGCTAACGTAGTTTTATCAACCTCAGAAACGACCGCACGACAACAATACATTGCAGTAAATGGGTCCAAAAATAAAACCGCCATCAAAAATCCACAAATAATGCTCAGAAGATGAGATTTGTTTATCTATTCCGACAAATACGGCAATGATATCAAATGTTTGATGCCTCGAAATATGTGCTGGGACCCTATTTCTAATGCTGCTGAAGTTTGGTGCTGTTCTGAGCATTATTTGTGGCTTTTTCACGGTGTGTTAGACCATGGATTAAACTTACACCTGAATATCCCTTTAAATCAACTGAATGGAAACGAAGGTGAGATTGTTTTTTTTCCATGTTTCCTTTTCCAAACATACAGGATAATAGTATTGAATCTACACAACAAGATAAATAGATAAAATAAGTTTCGTCTCTCCAGTAATACTTTTGTTTCAGCGGGCTACGTCATCACGTTCATGTACGTTTGTAGCTGAACCCTATGATGGCAAAGTTTGGTTAAAATCAAAGGCTCAAAATCACTTCAAACAGGAACTACCAGAGATTCTGGAGAAATGTAAATACAGATACAGACGCTTTGGGTCGGTATTCAGCCTGAACTTCTGACCCAAAGTGTCGGCGTTTGATGACCTGGGAATTAGACTCAACAGTCGACTATCTCTTTCCAGAATCATCTTCACTACCTTTAAGCAGCTGAGGCATCGCCCTACAGCAGACCTCTGCTACTGTGTTTAACACCGGTCATAATGTTGGCACCAAGAGCCTCATATGTTCTTAGGTGGACGGCCTAGATGATGTAAAAAGAAACACCGATCTATGATAAAAGTCCATCTCATCATCTGATTTCAGAGGCTCCACAGATTAAGTGAAACGCAATCAAAACAACGTGAACTAAATTCTCTTCAACAACAACAAATATAAGCTGCTAACAGGTGAAATCATTTTACTAATCAATCACACACAACAAAATATTAATCAATCAGCAGAGGAACGACAGCAGCAGCTTCATTATACTCTTTTTATGATGAACGTGTTGATGTAGATGCTCTGCAAGATTAAGATGGAGCAAGCTGATCTTTATTAGACTCTGACGCTGAGTCTTCAGTCGGTTTACATCAATTCGTTTGGTTCTTTCTGTAAAGACAGATCTTCTGTTTCTCTTCTCAGCTGCTCACAGTGACTCTAATGTTGTCTTTCTTGTGGTTCTCCAGGTGTTAAAACTCTCTCTCATCATCATTCAGACTTGTGACTGCGGAGTTACACAGAAATGAACTGACAGAGCGACGACAGTGTTACTGCTCGTGGAAACTGTGAATTAAAATCTGGCAGACCTGCTGAAATCATTTTCATGCATGAATGAATGTTGAAGAGGTGAACGGAGATTCATGAAGGCGTATAAAGGACTTTTCTAGCAAAGTGGAGGCTGGTGCTCGTGTATTGATCGGTCAGAAACCACAAAACTGTCGAGCTGACTGACGAAATATTGGATTTGGAAAACTTTCTCGAAATGATGGATGAGTCTTTGAGCATATTTTCTCCTGCAGTCAATATCTCTTCAGTGGGTTGCAGCCACCTGTCAGTCATTATTCAAACTGTGATGACACTTTGTTTGTCTTTGACCTCCACGCTCAGACAAACAATTACATAAATCTGTATAAATTAACAAAATGAACAGTAATTTCAAACTGTTCCTTAGTTACTGACCCAGAAACACAGATCCAAGTGAAGTTTACTGTGTCGTGACAACCCAGTGACACATACGACTGCATTTCAACAAAAATACACTTTTTTCAAGGTAAGCGTTGAGCCTCTCAACATATTTATGGTGTGCAAGTATTTGGGCAGATGTTTGTTCCTCCTCTGAAGAGAAAAACAAAACATTTTTATGTCGCTATCTGCAATCAATCACTCCAGTTTATTGAATTTCCATCTAGTTTATGGAGGACGGCTGGTGTGAAAAGTTAAGCGGAGACATCATTTTGTTAACCAGACAAACATCCTCAAATGTAAAGCAATAAAAAAAGCCAAACGATGTCTGCGACTGCTGACAATTTTTTGTTCTATTACACTTAAAAAACTTGAATCTGTTGTCAACTTGACCACAAGTTTGAAATGATGGATAGCAGCTTAGCAATTCTTTTCTGTGTTTCAGCTTTAATCCGTCTTTTTCACAGCAGACTCGTGTTTGTAATATTAAGTGTCAACCTTAACCCTGTCAGTGAGTGAGCATGCACAACACAATCACCTGCATGGGATACAGCCGTCATCAGTGTTAATACCTCCACCTCACAATGTCTCCTGTGAAAAGAGTGTGTTGGTTCTGAGGAGGAGGTGGTCCAGGAGGAACTGGTGCACCTTTTCGGCTCCGGGTAAAGAGGCACTGTCCAAGGTGCTGAATCAGTTCCCCCGGCTCAAGGAATATCTTCAGCAATATTGGCTATGTGTATATGAGAGAGTTATAAAATGATCATTATTAATCCACCGAAAAATAAACTAAATGATGTCTTCTTTCTGACAAAGATCGTTTACTGACTAATGAGTGACGTCAGAGACATTATAAAAAAGAGGACAAAGGCTCAAAAGGCAATAATCTGCTTTAACACAAGGAAACGTATCAGTACTTACAGCTTCCGTAAGCTGTAAACGAACCCTTATTTTGTTTTGTGTTGGGGAAATGTGTTGGTGAGTTTCACAGTTAGTTCTGTGTGTTTTACGTCTTTCTGAAGTAACCAGGAACGCAAGTGGCATTTTGCCAACAGCCCGGTCGGAATTTATAACCGCACACTTCGCCAGTTCCGGAAAGACTTCAACAGTGGAATCTGCTTCAACAATAGGAAAGTGTAAATTTAACAAGTGTTGGCTAGAACAACCAGAATTCAGTTGGTTAAAAGCTGTACCTAATAATGAATTTGAAGCTGAGCGTAGGCTCTGCAAGAGGACCCTCAACTTGGGCACACTTGGTGTGAAAGCGCTGGTGTCTCACACAAAATCGGAAAAACACCAGTTGGCATCTAAAAGTCTCCAGCGAAGTCACACTTGTCACCAGTTCCCAGTCCAAATTCATCCAGTTCTGCTCGACCCGAACTCTGCGCTGCCTCTGCCGTCCCGCATTCAAGCGACAAGCGACTGATAATTCTATACAAACACTTTTTATTGTTCCAGTGAAGTTATGACTCCCTCTCCATTCATTTAGATAGTCACAATAACTGCTTGAGGACGTTGCAAAGATGGCTACCAAGTGGTACGACTCGCCTTAAAGGACTTTAATGAAGTCATTGTAAGTACAAGAATAAAAACTGTTTAATTATAATCTTGAACTGTTCTGATGTTGCCATCTCGACAATTCTTTCCTGGTCTGTTGCTGGAAAAAATCCAACGAAAACACATTTTGTGAACGTCGGGTCAGAGAGGGAAAGGAGGTTTATTTCATGAAAATAACAGAGACTTCAAACATTTCACCTTTCACCACCTGTACAATCTGCTCATGTTCCAGGTGGAAAAACTCTGAATAGTTCTATTTTCCTTCCACTCAGAATATTACTGTGATTATTAAGTGCTTCATAGCGTACACACTTTTATCCCACAGTAATCACACCGAGAGCAAACAAGTGCAAACCTTGTGGCAAAGGTTAGCTGGTTTGTAGTCAAGCCTCTTGTCTCTGTGCCTCAATCTCTTTATCCCTGGACTGAGCTGGCGCTGGCCCAGGGCCCGTTCCCAGGCTGTGTGTGCGTATCTTTATCCTCCCAGCAGGGAGTTATCTGGGGGTAAAGGGCTCACCACTGTTTTTACATAAACAAAGACTCTGGGATGAAACAGAGAGAGCGTCATGGCCAAATCCCTGTGCCTGGCTGCCGGCCACTGCTCCATGCCGGTTTCACCTCGGGCACCTTGTGGACACCACGCTGGTCCTGGTAATTAAGCAGCCCAGACAGGCACTGTGATTAAGCTAAGTGACACCAGAGAGGCTGGGCTGCCACACAAAGAACTGCGACAGCCATCACAGAAGAGTTCCCACTGGACCGAAGTGAACTTCAGACGCGATGTGTGAAGTGCAGCCTCATATCCAGATATTACACACAGCGTGATAGAGTCCTGCTTGTTAGTGACAGTCACAAACCAACGGTATCCTCAGCATCACAGGACAGATAGTGCGAGGATCCGCTCTCCACAACACACACATCGCTTGAATCCCTGCACAGCCGAGTACAACCCACCTCACCTGCCAGCCCGCATTAGAGGCTCCAGAAACTCACCGCTGACTCCACATCCACTCCATCTAAAGCCGCCTGCCATCCCACTCTTATTACGATGATTTATTGTGAAGGCATCCCGCGTCCCTCCTCTTCCTCGCTGCGCCAACACGTATCAACACAACTATCTTCTTCATCCCTGAAGGAGGGAACTAGAAACAAATCCCCGCACTGTGGCACAGCCGGACACGATATCTGTAAAGCTGACAAAACTCTGTGACAGACTGCATTTATGTGCGTCTGTGCACTCATGATAAAGATCTTGACACCTCCAATTCTAACAGCTGAGGATTTTGCAGAAGGGCCGTCATTTCAGTGCAGGACGACACACACTGGGAATATGAAAATGCGTATAACCAGAAACCTGGGAACAGAGCAGAAGTCCAAATCTTGCATTTCCCTGCAGATACATTATTGCTCCAATCCCACGTGTAAATCATGCGTTGCTATAAATGTTCAATGCTATATTTAAAACACAATAAATTTGCCCTCCCTCAGTGCAAATAAGCAGTGATGCAGAACAGAATACGACAAAGGTTCAGTCATTAATCTTCTCTGTGTGATTTCTCTCTCTGCAGGGAGCCGATTCACCCGCGACAGTTTGTTGGCACGAAGACGCGAATGAGAATAAACATCCAGAATGTACAGACGCCACGTGGTAACGCTCTGCGCTGTCATCGCAACACCAAACAACTTCCTCCGTGATGAGTTAATCTGCAGACATGAGCCTGATGTTCGGCAGATCGTCAGTCTCGCTGCTCCTATATCTCCTTTGATGCAACAGAAGAGATCCTGAGACATCGGCAATATTAATATGAGAGGAAATGTGTGAAGTTTTGTGAAAAAGTAACGCTCGCTTTTCAAACGAAGGGCTTGTTCACACCTAGGGCAACTAGTCTGATCTGTAGGCTGAGGCTGAGGGTCAAAATACTTGCTCAAGGGCACCTCAGTGGGGGTCCAGGGTGCAGCAGTTTACCAGCCTGAATCATAACTTCTGAGATGGTTATCGTTTTGAAAATGTCCTTCTGTTGCCACCGTAGTGTTGAAGGAGAGACAACTGCTCTCTAGATTTACCCTGAATCGGAAAACCCTCTCTGCCAACCTGCCTTGTATCTATAATAATTTTTAACAAAATGAAAGGAGAACATTTTCAGTCTTTTCATGATGAATGGGTTGGTTCAATACTAGATCCCTTCCCTGCCATGCTGTCAATGACTGATACTGATTGGTTATAGTAGTTTGCATCCTTGAGCTTTTTTAATATGACTCCCATCATCAATATGACACACACACACACACACACACACACACTGTTGGAGGCTAGTTGCCAGCTCTCTCCCACTGAGGAAATTGTCTGTGATTGACAGGCCTCCGCGGTCGCCATGGAAACCGAGGGGGTAGAAAATTGAACCAGTAACAGAAATGGCCGACATGAGCGAGTGTTAGCGGTGGTACGGTCTGCGACTGTGTACACGGTGGGAGACAGTGTGCTTTCAGAGCCGGGGGTTCCCAACGTGTGTGTGTCTGTGTGCGAGCATGTAGCTGTGAAGTGTTTATTTGCGATGCTCCCCGTCTGTTCCTGTAACAGTGTCAGCTGTATCCTGCTGTATTTAGTGGCCGTTTATGTGAAAATCTACGAGCAGCCATCTGTCATCTGCTATCTATGCAAAGAGGAGGCCGGCAGCACCTTTTCCCCGTTCTGCATTCAAAGCACTTTGTTTGCATTCGGCCTGTCGGTGATCGAACAGGCGTGACGTCGAACAACAATGTGTTTGAATTAGACTGACACACACACACACGCAGCAAAAAGCTGCAGCACATAATGTGGTCAGCAAGTCTGAGCATGTTGTGAACGCGAAGGGATGGTGTGTGTGTGTGTGCGTGTGTGTGTGTGCGTGTGTGTAACTGAGTAACTGTGGTACCTGTTCTAACTGCCAGTGTTAAAGCAGGAGATGCAAATGATGTGCTGAAACCTCAGACAGCACTGCGCCCTGCCGGTATTTGCATACGTTATTGTTTATGATCATTAAGACAACTTTATTGGGTACACCTGAACAACATCGTGAATTGTGATGCAACGGAGCCTTTCTGAAGTTAGGAAAGTTTCGTTTTTGGTTCCACTGTGACAGAAAGACATTCATTTATTCATCTGTGAGACTGGAGTTTGTGGTTTCACTGTCACTTTAAAAGCAGAGGAGTTGTGTAAATGTCTTCACAGACTCACGTTACGAGCACAGTGATGCTGAGACGATAAGATAAGCTGGTGTGGAGCAGTGTTTTTTATAACCCACGTTATTTGTTTAAAGGCAGGTGCCAGGAGAGTCAAAAGAGGGAAGAAGTCAAACAAGATATTGATGAGGCCGTTTGGTGCTGTTCACCAGCTGGAAGTCGACCAGTTGATCGGCTTCTTTCTATTTAAAGTAGACGAACTGTCTGTCTGTGGTGAGCTGTGTCATCAAAGAAACTATTTCTGCTCTCCTGACAGTTTAGACAAAGAGAAGCACACACACATCACCTGCAGGCTGATCTGGCTCAGTGATGAAGATGCTGCCCACATTATCATCCCCATCATACTGCTGCTGTTGCTGCTTACATACACCCTGACGCAAAGATGCACCAAGTGTTTTATGTATATTTGTATATAAATAACTTTATAATGTTCTGTGTAGCATGAAGGTGTTCACAAGTGGTTTATGCAGCCCTGTGTTAACAAACAGCCTTGTACCGTATACACAGCCCCCCATGACAAGTGGAGGTACTGCTCTGTTTGTCCGCTAAAGCTGAGCATTAATGAGCCTTAAACTGGATCAAGATCCATATTTTTCTTGAGGTTTTGACGTCAAATCACCCTAAACGGTAAATAAAACTGGGCATTTGATCGAGCAGGGTGGAGGGAGCAGAGCCTTCTGGGTTATTTTTGTATCTCTCTGGGGTTTGTCTGAGGTTATTCTGCCGTGTGCACGACTCAGATCTCAAGGTGACAATGACATCCCAAAACCACTTACTTTAAAGCCGTAATAACACATCCTCTCTTCACATCTCACGCTTTAGATGTACAAAAAGATCACGCTCAATTTGACTTCCATTTATCAAGCTGTATTACCCCAGTCTTGGGTCACAAATCACACTTTTCCTCTAATTCCCTTCTGGCATCTTCAAAAAATCCCCTCTACTCTTTCTTTCCTCACGGATCTTGTTAAATTAAGTATGATGGCTCAGTGTGAGTGCAGAGCTTTCTGCAGAAAGGGAAAGAATTGAACTGTCACTCAACTTCCACCTCTGTGCAGCAGAGTGCTTTAGTGTGAGTGTGTGTGTGTGTGTGTGTGTGTGTGTGTGTGTTCAGTTCAGAAACATGTGTGAATATGCTTGTGCTGTGGTCATTGATCAACGATAAAAGAGCGCCAAATAGCGACTAGCTGACCTGACATCCTGTAAACAAAGGCCAGATTTGGGACTGCGCGCGCACACACAACACACACACACACAACACACACATACACACACACACACACACAGCTAAAGTAAATCCTCCCAGCTGCTAATCGCTCACAGACAGGCTGCATGTCTGTAGGCGCCCTCGTCCACACTGTAGGATGCTCCTGACAAGAGCTTGACTGGGAACAAAGAGGTCAGGATCTAGTTAGCCTTCTGTATGTGGCGCATTCTCAGTCCACGCACCGGGCAGAGAGCATCCAACATTTTAAGCGAGAACACTCCATCTCCGTCTGCCTGCACCTATTTTTTTTGTGTTTTTTTTCACTTTCCTGCCGACTCTTGTCTACAAAGTGAGAGACAGAATGAATCATCCGTGGGGATTACTTCCCTCTCCACAGAGTGCCAAAAATACCTTCCCTGGCTCGCAGTCACTCTCTTTCACTCTTTTGTATTCTGCATCATTCATGTAACTATGATGCTGTCGCTGTCGGGTGAAAAGCTCATATCTCCAAAGTTTTCAAAGGCAGAAAAGAGCAGCATAATTTTCTAGCTTCACACAAAAGCACTTTTCAATTTATCCAGTGGGGGATTAAACGGTTGTGAAACTGGAAAATTACAGAATTTTCCCAAACAAAAGATGACCACGGCCAGTTTGATTCAACTTAAGTGAAGAGATGGAGACCATCAGAACTGTAGACTTTAGCAAAGGAAATGTCCCAGTGTTCCTGTCAGCAGTACAACACTATCAAAGAGGACGGCTCCTAAGAAGATTGTCCACGGTGAAGATCTGCACAGTGGAGTTAATCAGTGCTTGAAGTGCCGCTGCCTCCCTTATTCACATGAGGTCTGGCTGTTCAGAAGCACATTTCTCTGTGCTGGTCTGTTCTGATCCTCCTTTCTAATGAAGCCTGCACATAGATCTGATCTTTAGGTAATAATCTCATGAATTTAGAGCATGTAGCCGTCTACGTGTTCCTGGACAGAAAAGTTAAAAGGACCACAGACTGCTGTAATGATCTGCGGTCCGATGATCGCTGTAATTCCGGGGTGGCTCATCTATTTCTTCTGGGTGTTTTGACTCCGACTTGCAGTTTTTGGTGATCAGTCTCATCTGTTACGGTCTTTAGTCTCAGCTGAGTCCAGTTGACTTTCAGTTCTTGCCCTGCGTCACCGGCTGCTCTCGTAGTGGACTGGAGCTCTACTACGAGCTGTTTCCTGTTGCTATCACGAACTTGAATAAATACAAGAGACTGTACTGAATGATGGAAGTTATTTGAAGATTGACTCTGGGTGCTGATTCGGGTCTTTGGATGTGGGGTTGTATGAGGTTCTTATCCCTGTCAGTGCAGGAAAAGACCGTCGGCACCGACAGGGAAGCAGAGCTCTGTACTGCCAGACGTTACCGACACAAGTGTTGAAGTGTTGACTCGACTCAGTCCAACCGTCAACATCTGTTCAGAACACCTGCACAGTTTGATAAAGGTATCAAGATCTGGCAGGAGGAAGTGATACGATGTGATGCTGTATCAATATTCCATTTCAGTAAGGACACCAAAAAAACATGCACATTTAGGATTAACTGTTGACGCTTTATTGTGAAAGTGTGTGTGTGTGTGTGTGTGTGTGTGATTTATCAGGGGGATATCACGGGGATCATCGAGTCACTTTGAACACGACGACCTCGGCTGCAGTCACAACAACATCCTAAAAGGCTGGGCGATTTTCAAAATGTGCATATTCCACTCCTCATCATGCAAGACATGAGAAGATTTGGCTGGCAGGAATCCTTAATCTGAGGGTAAAATAATCTGTCTCAGAATGTAATAATTCACATGGTATGTCTTTTGATTTGGATTAGTGGCCTGCAATCCTCTTAGCCCAATAGCTCAGTAGAACTTCTCACTGACAAGTTCACAAGTCCACATCGCTCGCATAGACTCCCGCTCTTGGCCATTAACTCTCACAGCTTATAGGTAATCTTCTTATATCTGGCTCTGACAGTTTCAACATACATCAATGGGAGATACTGTAAACAAGTCTGCGATGATGCTAGCACAGTGTACGTATGGGGTCAGTGAAGCCTGTTTCAGTGACGCAGGTTTTAAAGTGCTGCTGCGTAAATGAGCAGAAACATCTCAGCCCAGTTTTTTCCCCTTATGTCACCTTTTAAGAGTTGTCACAGGGATCAGTGACACTCTGGATTACGAGCACGTGGGAAACACTTTACACTTTAATACCCAAGAAACAGAAACCAGCCAAGGCTGAGTCCGTACTTAATGCAGGTTTGCACTCAGAGGGGAGCGAGCGCCGTTTGTAAAAACAGAGTCTGTCACAGCTCTCGCCTGCTGCCATCTTTAAACATGATCCAGTGCTATCAAATAACTCGCTCTGAGACAGGAGGGAAAAAAAATAACCCTGAATCATTTAAATCCTCGACTCAATATTCTTTATCTTTATCCTTTAAGGTTCTTTATAATTTAATAAACAGGATTAAAGTCATTGGGTAGAACAGAGCTAAGCGAGGCTCGTTCCACATTTTCTGTTTTAGCCTGCACTCTGCATACTGAGTCTTATTAAGCCCTTGCAAGATTACAGGGCCTTAATCTCCGGGAACACATGTTGTGAAGAATAAAAGCAATTTTATTTGGGAAACCAGAGTCCAAGTTTAGCAGGAAATGAGCTTTCTCCATAATCTCATCTTTTTGCTTTTTTTTCTCCCCGAGTAAATGAAAAGTCCCCTGTTACAGAGCTGAGCCTGGCTCTCTGAGAGCGTGTGTGTCGAAGAATTAACTGTGTATTGTGTGCAGTATGAATGTGTATTCCCTCTGCCCGACTCGCTCTAACAAACACACACGCACACGCACACGCACACACACACACACACACACACACACACACAAACACACACACACTCTCTGCTCGCTGGTTCATAAATACCACAGCAGTCGACCAGGTTTTACCCACCGAGCCGGCTTTGATTTCTAAGGAATGTAAATCCACCTGTTTCTGAACAGACGGGTTTCAGACGAATGTATTTATTGTCACCGTTCTCCCCCAACACCACGGCTGCCTCCCGCCTCTCCCCCCTTTATTCCCTGTGAATTCTATGCAGATTGCTGGCCCATGCTTACTGCACTTTGCAGAGAAAGCTTCGTAAAGATGACGATAAGCTAAAGCTCTAAATCCCAGACTTAGCTTTCTTATCGAAAGCCGCAGGAGCGAATGGAGCGCTTTAATAGAAGATGTGTGCATCCCAGTGTGTGTGTGTGTGTGTGTGTGTGTGTGTGTGAGTGAGAGTGTTGTCTGGGTTGTAAATGCAAATTCATTAAGACACACCGGCACAATTTCATAGGCTGCTGAGCTAAAACCATTTTAAAAAGGAATAAAGACACTCAGCCTCTAATAAGTTTGATTCACCGTCATCCTGCCGTCAGAATATGGAAATCCATCGTACGCAGATTTACGTTTGAGTTGTTTATCATATGAGATGTTGAGCTAAGCAGTATATCTGCTGTAATAACCTTTTACTGAGATGTCATCCCAGTATCTCAGCTGGGCGTTATGTGAGAATAAGGCTTGAAGGTGATCGAGCCCCACCAGAGTGATTACAGTTTACAGTTGACCTCTGTGAGATCGTCCTGACGCGAAAAACGTCTGCATCAGTTGAACTGACGTATTATTAATTCCTTCAAAACGTCTACGTATTGTGGTCATGCACGTCATGACCGAATTTAGGGTAAAGTTGGAGGTAGCTCAAAGTTCTTATACTGAGCTTCACCTCGCAGTTTTAGTACCCTTATCTTAAACACACAGTTTGTATTTTCTGTCAATCAAGACGATGAAAACAAATGACGTAGTTTGATGACGTTGTGAGTTAAAGCGGGATCATGGGAGTTGTTGTCTTCATTGGTTAAAGTACAAATATTAGCAATACTTGAAAAACAAAAAAGATGAATGTCAGGACAGATGTGATGTTGTCTGTATTCTGACCGCTGTCAATTAAATCTAATCCCACACCTGAAGCTCGTCACGCCAATCAGTGATGAGTACACCAACACCAACAACAACAACAACAACACAAGTTCTGCTAAAGTTCTGGGAGCTCAGCTGGCACACGGTCCATAACTCTCTGAGCTGGTTGTGTTTCACTAACAGGCTGCATTCAACACATCTGCTGCATCAAACAAATGTCGGTTTAACCTTGAACTGCGTGCACGGATTTACATGAAGCTACAGGTGTTTAGGTGTGAGGGAGACAGCGCAGCCTCTCAAACAGCTGTGCATGGTGGGATGTCATTATGTCGGATCTGTGGCTGCTCACATCGCTGTACTTTCAAAATAATTATGGTGTGATGTGCTGAATATATTTAACACGAAGCAGAGATTAAGAGTCTGAACTGATAAATATTTAGAACATGTATGTATATTATTCTAAATGTATTAAAACCTGTTAATGTCACAAACTAATATCATAAAATCACATTATTACTTCATAAGTGAGAAAAAACTTCTCTAATTAATGTGACAACAATCTTTAAGACCTGAATAACAATTCAAGTGTTGCTAATCAATGTAACAGGCAAAACACAGCAGATGCTCATGATGATGCTAACGAACGTGAGTTAATGTCGTCATGTGTCACATCATCGCAGTGAGTCTGAAGCGCTCATTACATTTTTATACAACACTCATCCTTCCTCATTAAGGTCCAGCTCCTGTGTTTCAGGAAAGATTTCCAATAGGTCAGCCTGCTTCCTGAGCGCGACTAACAATGGGCCGGTTTAAAGAGTCTGTCTGACAGCTGCAGGTTAGCTCTTGGCACACGTAGCTCTCCTGGTCTGGCAGAATCTCAGGGGTCAAACCTTGTTGCACCGCCAACCAGCCAGTTAGGGAGGCAGCCAGACAGCACCGGTGTCCGCTGCCCTGCTATCTGTACAAGCACACACCACCACACACCGCCCTCCCTTGCGCCCCCACCTGGCTCCCCCCACCTGGCTCCCTGATGCCTGTCCTGTGCACTCAGGTGCACGCACATCAGCATAATGAACTCCAAGGTAGACTTTACCACTTCACTGGCTTCTCACAAGACAAAATGCCAAAACAAATCTTGTCATAATTAGGCATAATCCAGCTCATTACCGTCTGCTTAATTATCCTATTAATAACACTTCCTGGGAGAGCTTGTTTGCGGCAGCAGCAGTGCGCTCGGGCAAATGTTTGTTCCTAAATGAGCAAACACAGAGAAGACAACAGCATTGTTCAAACACGGGAGCTCTGACAACAGGAAAAAACAGGGCCCGGATTAATAGCGTAGCACGGAGCTTACCTTCCCTCTGAGGCCTGGCTGCACCACCAGGGCTTTGCAGTGCAGGTAACAGGAAGGTGCAGGTGAACGGATGTGGATTTTTATATGCATCTGTTTGTAGACTGATTTCACTTCCACTGATCTAGAGGCAGCCTGGTTATCACGTTCAATATGTAGCATAGCAGCTACAGCTCCATGTACGGTGCAAAGTATGCAAACTGCACACAACAGTTTGACATTTAGCGTAACTCAACCAGTAATAATGTTTTGTTTGTGTGTAGAGCGTCTGTTAATCTCATAATGAAGCGTGTGCAGCAGAGATTCACACAGTGTAAGGCCGAGTAATTTCAGGTCACTGGTTTCATGTTTCCTCTGAGGAACTGAGGCAGAACTCATGCGGTTAGTTTTTCAGCTAGAATGGGTTAATGGCTTTTTTCCAATTATTTCTTTTCAGCTCAGATAAACAAATGCTTACAACAGCAAATAGGATGTATAATGATATCATTAAGCCGGCATTATGCTCGGTTTGCTCTCCGTCTACACTCGGCTACATGCTTCCATTTCTGCATTTCTTCATCTCAGCCCACAGTTTGATTTGTGAAGCCTGTGAGATTGGTGAGAATCCCTGAGGGTTTCTCAAATACACGGTCAATTTGGATCAAAATTTGGGAGCTTGCAGGCAGGCTGACCAGCCGAACAACACCCACGGTCATCACGAGAAGAACAGCTCTTATCTCCAAACCATCTGATCATTTTCGAGTGGTGCTGAAGTCTTGTCACATATCAAACATAAATAAACTTATTATTAAAGATAAATTGAGGCCAAATTCTAATATTTGTTGCTTTCCAAATGATGTCTAGAGGGAATGTTTGAGAGACTGTTTTGAGAGGTGACACCAAAATCAAAGAGTTCCAACATGAAAACAAAAAGATGTGTGGATTATCTTGAGGAACTGGGCCAGGCTTTTTTAGAATTCCAGCTGTTAGTTGTCAGGCAGCACACAATTGTAAAGCTTTAGCCTTTTCATGGTGGCACTTTTTTTTGTTCACTTTAGATTCACACTGTCCTTCCCTGTTTTATATTTTCATTTGTACTCTGCTGTAAGTCTTACGGTGCGTTCCCATGAAGCAAAGTGAATTATTTCCTAGTCTAAGTCAAAGCAAAGATGTGAAAGACGCACATTTGTGAGTGTTGTGTTGCGAGCAGTGGGGCAGAGCCGGACCCTCTGGAGGAACGGACACCCAGAGTCACATCGTGCATTGGACATATATAGTGGTGATATATGTTCACTCCTGGTTAACAACCTGTTTCCTGCAGCAATCTGCAGAGGTGACCTCCGTTGTCGGGTGTCACCTGACAGGAGCTCCATGAACATAACGTACAGAGAGTGGGACCAGAAGAGAGAGAGCAGAAGCATCTGGTGCTGAGTTGAGTGAGTGCTTTAACTGCAGTCAAATACACAGACAAAGATCCTCACCCTAAAATTCCACCAGATCTGTGTTGGTTTGTCTCTGATCCACCTGTCCAGATCCTTCTGCAGCAGATATGCAAGGCTCCTTTTTTTGCCAGATGCTGGAGCACAGCACATTATTTCAGCCGAATTCAGCCGATCGAGCGAGACAGGAAGTCATTCTTAACTTTAAGAATAAAACACTGTGTTTTTAGTTCATGTTTTTCTGGTGCAATTTTATCAAAGCAAGTCCAACATTCTTCTAATCCTTGAGATAGAAACACCAACCTTTTGTCTGTTTGTTGTGTTTATAATTATGTATAATGTATAATTGCGATCGTGCATTATTCTGGAATTACGGGGGGGGTACTCCTCTCTCTCTCCAGTCCAGCTGACCGGCCACGCTGCACTCAAAACGTATCCTGTGGGAACACGGAGCAGAACATCAGCGGAGCCGTTTCACAGCACACATGCATCCAGTGGAAGTCTGAGTCAGTGCCCACTGTTGCATCACAAGCTCATGGCAAATGTACAGTCAAGTATTCTTGCTGTTCGGGGCGTATAAACAGTTAATTCTGCAGTCAAACACAACCACAGCAGCACCTTCATCTGCACCACTATGGGATTTGTGAGCAGCCCAGCAGGCTCTCTCTCTGTCTAATTTCTCTTGCTCATCTTTATCTTGAGTGAACTCTGTGCAGACTGGGCCATCCCGCATAAACAGGACAAAGACACACAGCGAGGTGAGAAGTCTGCCAGCTGCTTCAGGCAGACGCCACCTGAGGCAACCCAGACCGCCTCCACCTCGGCTGGGACTGATGGCCTGTCGTCAGCTCTTAAAGTCTTTTGTGTACAGAATGAACACAGGTAGGCTGGTAACAGACAAACACCAGAGCTCTGCATACTCAGGAGTGAAATTATCCCTTAAACTGTACTTAACACCTGGTTTACTACACACACAGACACGCAACAGACTTTCTTTATCTCTCTGGTTCTTCTCCTCAATCCTCAGGCTAATGTTTCCTCCCTCGGTGTGAAATGCCATCCTGTGGCCTCGGGGAGGGTGAAGACAGAGCCCTGGCTCGACACCCAGTGCTGGCTCAGTGTACACAAACACACTTTTCTCATCAATATTTAAATACACTTTTATCTTCACTTTTACCCAACTGTCTCAACATCAAGTGTAAAACTGTAAAAAATAAAGTTTAACCGTTGAAAGCGGAGTTTGCTTCCAACACACCGAGTGGTGTTCTGTTTGCCAGTGTGGGGAGCTTTTATCATTCAAAAAGCATATCCAAAATCTGTAGGAGATCATCTGTAATATAATGTAGCACACTTGTGCTTTTGATGTAAAGTGAATGGGAAAGCATGACAGGATCGCTGCGTCGGGGAAGCCTGTTTTATCTTTTCCCTCTGATCTCTGGAGAAAGAGAGAGGAAGAGAAAGGGAGAGAGACAGACAGATAAACAGAGAGAGGAGAAGAGAGAGAGTGGCTGAAGGCAGTGACAGCGGCACCGTATCAAAATAAAGAATAAAGGGAATGATTTATCAAGGAAAAATGGATCAATGAATTCACTCCACGCAAAAAAACAGTGAACAGCAGATGTATTGAAATCCTATTATGGAGAGAAAAGTGAATAATTGATGCTTTCTTCTCTTTTTTCACACCATTCAGATATTTTCATGCCCGCATCAGACGGGTTTACGAGCAGCGGAGACGTGTAATAACGATTTATCTGTGAACCTGAGCTCACAAGAAGAATGTGGCACAACGTGGAAGCTGCCATTAGCAACAGGAAGTTTAATTCTGTTCAGGCCATTATGAAATAAATATATATATATATATATATATATATATATACTATATACGTAAAGTGGAATCCTGGTAGCTTTAATCCTAATCCTTTACATATTTTTGTTGTTCTAAGTGTCTGATAGCATTACAGAAAACAACTCCACTGAAAAATGCCTTTTAATAAACATCCAAATATTTTTCATTTTAGCCAGGATTAGCTGCTTTGTCGGCTTCTCCAAATCCACCAGACTTAATGCACAGAAACAATAATTTTATCACTGTATAAACGCACTTGATTCTGGATCTGTTCTACACCAGACCTCCCTCCTGCTCCTCTGCTGATATTTTCGCATCTCACCTGGTACACTGAGGATCTATTTTGGTTTTGCTGAGTTGTATTATGTTTGTTTTAAGACAACAAAATGACTGTTTCTATAAATGGAGTCCGGCAGATTTGGCGAGAGCGATATAGCGGCTGTTTGTGGTTAAACAGAAAGGTTCTCTGTGGGGATCTGTTCCATAATGTTTACAGACACTGAGAGGAACATGATCAGCCTGCCAGTGGCAACAATAACCACTATGAGTTGATGTCACTTTGATGGTTAAAATTTGCTGGTAAAGGGTCACTGAAGCCTGTTGCAGCTGGGTTTTATTTTTTACCTGTAAGTCATTTACACATTAAAATATGTAAATACACTGTATGGCCTAGTTTGAAAATATCCGAAATATCACTTTCAGACAACCTGGTTTGGGAAATACAGCTGTACCTGTACATTTTCCTTGGTTTCACTAATGCGCCAAAAATGTAACCTTTTGTTTTTCATACAACTGGAGTTATCACCATTAAAAGAAGATCTGTTTGCACATGTATCCCTGTTTACAATCATTTACATAATATGTTCAGAAATGACATTAATATGTAACATTGGATGCTCCTAAATTAAAAATATTCAGTGCAACCGATGTAAAATGGTCGTGTGAAGGTTCCAGGACCATTGAGACACCAATGCTGAAATTATTAAAAACTATAGCAGCTAAATGATGACGTGTGTAGGAAGATGAGAAGTTTAAGTCTGATTTCAAAAGCCAGGTGTAAGGGTAGTACATAATAAAATATACTATGACTATATTCCTAACGCCTTCTTAAAGACATCCCTCACAAACCGATCTCAATTCAAACACATGAAGCAAATCACAAAATGTGCAATTTGATTCTTCAGTGAAAAGAACGGAGTGATGCCACGAAGAGAAAAGAGAAAGAACGACCCTCACACACTCTCCGTTCTGTCGCCCCGCCGGAGAACACCAGTGGAGCATTTCCGACAGGTGCGGCGCGGTCATCTATGGTTCAGTGGCTGAGTCCTCCGGGAGGACACATCGTGGGGGGATGCCAGGCAGCTGAGCCTCAGGTGGAGGACAACATCTTCACGGCCAATCAGACGTGAGAGCAAGAGGACGAGAGTGCACAGGGACTGGGAGTGACGTCCTCCAGTCGCCTGGCTCGGTTACTGTTAATGACGAGGTTGATGAGAAACAGCTGGTCTCAAAATGCTGCTTAGAATAACCCTTAATCTGGTGTCTGCCACTGAGAAGATGTTCTCGTTTATTTTCTCCTTCGCTGGTTATTCATAATACATCCGAATAACACCAGCGTGTCCTAATAGTGTAGTCCGTAACATCAAAATCATGAAAAGTCACCCTTCCTTATAAATGGCTGTAAACACAGAGAGACACCACCCTACATCCTCCACCTATTTCAGTCCACAGTGTTGAAACATCCTCCTCAGCTATTTCAAGCCGACCAAGTCACTCAGGCTGACAACAATTAGGCCCCAGCAATTACTCATCATAACACTGCAGCTCACTGGGCAACAATAATAAATGGGGTTATGGATGGGCTTACCCGAGTGAAGCCAACATCCACCGAGTGCTAATGACAGCAAGACAGTGCACATAATAACAAACTGTGCTCTGCCTTCATAATGAGGCACATGAGCTGACTGAAACAGGGAGGAGGGCGGAGCCTCAGCTCGCTGAGGAGAACCACTGCAAGCACGAGCAGAACCGCCATCGGCAATTTGCTGCGACGAGGCCTGAGTGCAACGTTTATTGGAAGATATTAGTATGATTTATGTACTTGTCTGTACAACACACTTTTCCGCTGTAGGTGAAGGGTTGAAGAGTTGGATGGAATTTTAAGGACTCGAATAGCCCAAGGAAGTGAAAAGTCCCTCTGCTGTGTGAAGGTCAGACTGCCTCTCACACACTCCCACGCATGGATGCTGCTCTGCGCTCCCAAAACGTCCCTCTGCTGTGATTCTGTGTCCTAAAACTTTGCAGGACTTGCAGAAGTGGCTTGTCCTGTTCAGGGATCGCTTATCAATTAACAGCTCAGGATGCATGAATCCCAGCAACCTAAAGTGGCAAATCATGCATCCTCTATATAAACGGCAACATGCACAAGGAATCATAAAGGGGTTTTTATTTCTGTTAACACAATGCTAACATGTATGTTCTCTCAGGAGATAATAGTGTAAACTTGTAACATGAAATGTTGAAGTTAAAAGTAATGCCTCCCAACACTGAACCACACCAACAGGTTCTGAGAAAACTAACGCTACATGGACCCTTCTAACCCAGTACATCATTATTAGTCTTCATGTTTACATTAAAAAACTGAATTAAATGGTTTCACATATGTGTGGCTGCAAAAATTCTGTCGTAAAAGAACAAGCGAGTATAAGCAACAAAAATAATCCAGTAATAACAACGAGAAACTCTCCTGTTTTAAACAACCTTCATGACTTTTTAGGTTTATATCTCAGAGTCTATAAGGCACACCTGAAAAAAAAACAATAAAACAATAATCAAACCAGAGATTTAAACGCCAAACGAAAAACGCCAACACATTCGGTGCTTTGCTGGAGTGCATGTCGGACCTGCATCCACAGGAAGAGGCACATATTTAAAGGTCGAGCTCTAGAGGCTCGAATTGAAGAAAACATATCTCAAAGCCTGTTTCGAGAAAACGTTGACAACCCTGAATCCTAGCCAGCGTTATCACATCGAACCCTTCTGGTGTCGCTCTGGCTGCATGTGCATCACACATTCTCTGTCCTCCATTGTCCCACATGCATATTAATGATTACTTCATTCCTCCAGAAAGGTTATGCTGCTGATGTACCAACACTTCTTCTCTCTCATCAGATGCAAAACAGGTTGGAAACTGCAGACACACCGGAGAAAAAGCCAGGACCCACAATGCACCGGGCCTGGCAGGCAGGAAGCAGATGGGTTGGCTGGCCTTACTGGATAGCAGGGGCCCAATGGTGGCACCGGTTGTTGTTTTTGATGAGCTATGCACATAAGAAACCAGAACATCTGGTCTGACCATGTGGCACCTCCATTTGTCCAAGGCCCCTTGAAGCAAGCCCTCGCATCGACACACACACACACACACACACACACACACACACACACACACACACCTACACACACGCACACACATCTTCCACTGCCAGCTGCATCCACGCAAATGTGAGCTAAATCCAATGAATGATGCATGTTATTCACAGCGGGGTGGTGAGAGGCTGGGTGAGAGGAGGGAGGGAGGGGGGTAGGTGTGGCGAGCCATCCTTTTCTGCGACTTTGATTAAAAATCGTCCCAATCTTCCCCAAACAACTCATGAATATGCAGCAGGGTAATAAGCCCCGGCTCAAAGCAACTGATTTGTCAATTGTCTGCATTTCATCAAGATTGAGTAACACCTCAAGGGTGCTATAATCGAAAAGCTGTAAAAAGAAGAGGGAGGAAAGAGCCTGTTCACCATTAGATTGCTGCGTTATCTTAATCATTAGGCACTTCGGGAGCTTAATTAACGACCTGACAAGAGCTGGGTAGAGAATTTGGAGTTGATTGGTTGTCGGAGGTGTTGAGTGAGTACACCGAATGCTAAGTCAGGGGAGGAATTCTAGCGAGATAGAAGAGCGGCTGATTTGCTTTCAAAAACCGACTCAGCAGCAGCCATTAGACTGTTTTAATTAAGCGTAATTAGAGATGCGATTACAATGATGAGTTTGATAACCAGTATTAAATCATTCATCCATAAATGTTATGTTAAAATAGATGAGGGGGGGAAAATGAGCAAGAGACAGCTTGAGAGAGGAGAGGCAGAGAGTGGAGGAGGAGAGTGAGTAAGATGCATGGAATAAATATGTGTTAAAGAAGAGATAAAGAGCGATAAGACAGCGAGCGAGCGACAGAGAGAGAGAAGGAGAGGGATAAAGAGAGGCAGTGATAAGGGGGATGGCTGGCAGGCTGCCACCAATTAGTTGGATGTGCTCAATTGCAGGAATTCTCTGGTGTCGTGACTCATGTTGACAGGTGTTCAGGGTGAGTTATTTGTACTGGGGAGACAGAGTGTGTACACTAAACACACAAACACACACACACGCACGCACACGCACGCATGCACACACACACACACGCACACACAAAGCCTGCTCATCCCACAACCCCGCTCTGATATAAATCCAGCATGTTTATTGCCCCGGTCGGCAGGAGAAAATGAGATTGGACACTCTTTCCTCCTTCTCGTTCTCTCCTCCTCGCCTCCCCTCTGCTGACTGGCTGACTGGGTCATTTTTAAATGCCTTGTAAATTTGTCAGCCATATTAAGTGCCCATTAAAGGGCACCAAGCTGGAGGAGGAAGCAGGAAGAAGAGGCTCATATGGCGGGGTCCCTGACTGGCACCGCTCCCTCATCCATCCAGCTTAATGGTGCCCGCCCACTGTGGCACGGGGGAGCCATAGCTGTGATGTATCGTGGCACGATGGACACAAGCTGGACGAGGCAGATTAGCTACTGTAGGCCAGAATGTTTTGAGGTAACCTGGCTTGGACTGGCTGCTTGGCAGCTGTCATAATGCCCTGGCATGGTGATCTGTGGCCCTCTATCAGAGGGTTTACTGGGCTATCAGTGGAGAAACAGTTGGAAATGTCTAACTGGTGGCCATTCAAAGAAAAAAATCTTCACAGTGCCACTGAAGGACCACGCCTGCCAGCCTGTGCACTGGCTGTGTGGAGTGTTATTCCCTGGGAAACAGGTTAGTTCTCTACAAACTACACATCTATTTGCTTTATTTTCATATAATAAAACGCACAGCAAACATCCCGTGCAGTGTTTTGGTTCTGCTCAGGCGTCTGCTCAGACATTTTGAGGGGCTGTTGCTCTAACCTGACACAAAAGGTTTCACAAACTAGTAAGAAGCTAACTGAGGTGTTTGGCCTGATGAGGAATGCTAACATCAGTCTGATTAGCAAATCACACGTAGCTTCATGCTGACTGTAAACATTATGTAATCTTCCAGGACTCAGCAGTCAAAGCCATCAGTGTGTATCTCTGAGGACAAACACTCAATGTAATGGTCATAACTGAGGAGTTATCTTGCATGTAGCTTACGATTGGTTCATGCGATGGCAAACTATAAAGCAATACTGCCTGACGGGGTGCAAACAAGACGAGCTTCATTCGGAAGTATCTGTGGAGATTTTTTTTTAATTGGCTTTTATTTTTAGTGACTGCCCTTTATCTATTTCACACAGCCATTCCTACCAAAAAGTGATTAAAGTTTGCATGATAATAGAGGAGCAGCTCATCCGAAAAGGAGAAATGGACTTTGTTTTTGATATTCTTACACGTATTTGTTTGTTTGTTGGCTGAAACTACTGAGTAAACGTCCATGAAACCTGAAAGGAGGATGGGTCTCAGCCCACAAAAAGACTTTTCAGCGTTGTGTATGTATACACTAATGATACGTATGTATTAATATGAATTTTTTTAGTTGGCGAGCTAAAAGAAAAAGCTTGTTGTCATTCAGTGAAATACAAGAGGATCACAAAATCCAAGATATAGGCCCAGAAAAATGATCATTATGTCAGCAGTGCTGCAGTTTGGTAGTAACTGACAGCAGAGGTCTTAATCAATTCAAGTAATTGCCATCAGTGAGCTGTGCCCGACGTATTTCATCAATACAGGGACAGTCAATAAATCTTTCTCCTTGACTAAAATGAAGTAGCCAGAGTCCATTTTCTGATGAACACGATAAAAAGCCACTCTGTCCAATCGATGAGAGCCAGAAATAACAACCTGTGCATCGAAGGACGCTGCGGAGGGAAACACGTGAGAGTAATGCTGCAGTAGTTCTTTAATGTTCTGGTGTCGGTCCGCCGTCCAAACCCAACAGAAACTTCAAACTGCTCGTCAACATGCATGTGATACCTTGTGAGTTTCCCGTGAAGGCTTGAATTCCCAGTGTTGTGTGGACAGTGTCTGAGCACGTCTGCAAGTCAAGCAACAGCTACAGATAATTCACCTTCAGTTATTATTCTAGATGTTCTTAATGGTTCAGCTTCAGGAGACACAGAGATCAATGATAACTCAGATCTTCACTTGGGACAGTTTCACAAATCTAAATCTGCAGTTATTCCAGCATCAGAGCTGACGCCTGTTCCTATGACAGCTGCTTAGTGAGAAATGCCTCTCATTGTTGAGGCGTCCACCGGCTAACTCCTGGTTTAGCTTTCTGCTAACATGAATGGGGAACTTTAAAAGTGTCACTGGACAGAATGGATCAAACTCTGACTGTAAATAAGCCATTTTGCTGTCGCTTAAAACGATGTATGGCATTTTTTATTGATAACTTATGGGAAAATAACTTTGGGCCAGTGTGCATCACATGACGTTGTTACATGTAAAATATAATTCGAGGCTGTTTCTTGGTCCAACAGCCTCAGAGCAATAACAGCAGGAGAAAGACAGCGTGCCAAGATATTATCTATGTTTCTCTGAATGTCATCAGACATGTTACTTTACTCTGATTCTGCTGGACCTCGGATAAAAACAAAGAACTTTGTACAGTTGAAACAATTACAAATACCAATCAAACAAACTGCTGACTGTTTGATTTGAATGAGCTAGTTTTAGATCGTTTGAGTCTCATTCACAGGTCACCGAATACCGATGCTTTGGGTCAGCAGTCGGCCCGCAATTGTGACCCAAGGCATCCAACTATGTTTCTCTAGAACTGCTTTCCTGACCGTAAACTAGAAATCTTTGATTTTTTTTTGGTCCAATACTCAGATACAACTGGCAACTGGCAACATAAACATGTCATCTTGGACTTTGTCCGGTATTTCATAGACTTAATTGGCAAAGTAATAAACATGAGAAATATTTTAGGATGTGCTTTAACTTGTGCAAACTGTGCAAACTTAGGCTTTTGTTGTGAAAGTGAAATGAACCTTCTTCTCGATATGAATCATGTGGTTGTCGTTTGTACAGACTGTCTCTGCTCATACACTTTATTTCGCACTCGTTCTCTCTGCTTTGGGTAAACGTCCCTCCTCCTCGTCCTCCCTGCAGCTGCTTTAATGAAGTTGTATGGAGCGACGTTCTCCCGGTGCTGAGGCTGGATATGAAAGAGAGCCCTCAGAGCCACGGCGGCACAGGACTCTCTCCCTCCACTAATGAGCTGAGCTTTCAATGCGCCCACTAATTAGTTCATCTATAACTCTAAGCACTCAATTACTCTCCACCAGCACCGGCACCACCACAGAGAGCCGAGAGAGGCGATAAGACTGACAAATGCCTTGGCACGCACACGCACAGACACACACTTGAGTTGGGAGGCCCAGGAGAAGTTTTTCTAAACTTCCCACGCTCAAACATGCTGTTGAGGCGAAACACATTGATCTTCAGTTTCACCCTCCTTCTCTGGTGTTTTTCTGTCTTCCACACTCTCCGGCTCCCAGAAATACATGATTCATGGATCAGCGTGGATGTGCGCTCTGACAGACGTCCACAAGGAAGTGCATGATCGTGTGAATTTTAAGTGCAGTATGTATGAAATCTGACTTCACAAGCCAGTAACAAAAATCCAATTGCATCTCATTACATACACAATAAAAAACAAAGCAAACCATTTTCTTTTCTCTCGTTGCAGGAAGTTGTGCACTGTAGACTTGAGTAAAATAAGAATAAAAAAATAACGACCCAGGCACAGAACACGTCCACTGTTTTCCTGGAGCACACATCTCCCATATTGACTGCAGGCTCTGTAACATCCTGATCAATTATAGCAACATTGACAACATCATTACTCACACGGACACCTCGACACCGGACTCCAACCGTCTCATCCACACCACCTGTGGATAAAGCTCCTCTTCGTCGCCCACCAGCCTGGCATAGGGACTCTTTTTAGTCCTTCACAGCTGACTGTTGTGCATCGACAGAGCTTATTAAAGCTAAATTGATCCAGTCTTGTCCAGGAAGTGGGAGAAAAACATCAAAACCAAGTTGACAGTTACACAGTCACAGAAAACATCTAACAGGGTCAGGTTGACGGTTCATCTCTAACTGATGACATGTTTGTCTTGAGGAGTGGACAACAGAGTGTCTGAAAACAGTCTCAATGTTCCTGCACATGTCACTTCTTTATGTTTGGCTCCAGGTGTGGTCGTCATGTTACATGTAGGCGACAATACAAGTTTGGTTACTTTGACTCAGAGGTCCAGACACTGGCAACCTGTTCAATACCTTTTTTTTTCTGTCTTTTATTAATAAAAAAAAATATTAATACATTTTAAAAAACATCAAGATTTTGCACTGCAAAAAACGGATGACTTAATCTGTCAGTGTTGGACTTTAAAATGTTTTAATATCTGGACTTTTTCTGTCTTAATACAGAATTGTAACACATTGTTCAGAGAATAAGAGACAGTTTGAACACTGAGCACTGTGCACATACTTGCCTTTTTGTCACAGGCATCATTTACCCTCTGAACTTTTTTATTTTTCATTGTTTCATTGTCTATTCTATGAATTCTACTAACAGCCTTTCATTATATATTGAGCAATTATTTAAAAACCTGAATCTTTTATCCTTATTGCAAACATGCTCCAGAGGTTTTCTCACAGAAAAACTCCCATGAGTTGTTTAGATTTATGGTTATTTTCTGCCTTTTGGCCACAGTTTAGTTTTAGTTTGGTTCATTTAGGTATTACAGTATCTCAGCCGCTCACGATGCTTCAGCTCAAGTACATGATGACCATTAAGAGTCGGGTGGCAGCTTTTTTGCAAGCTTCCCAAAGCATACAGTATGCAAATAAATAACAGATGTACTGACCGCCTAATTTGCACAACCTGCAGTGCTCCTCACACACACACCCACACACACACGCCTCACAAACTGTGTACTGACATGCAAATAAACGACAGGGTCAACGCTCCGTCAAGTTATTTACTAACTAATCATTTTCCACTGTATTTGAATATGAAAATATCATCAACACTGTAATAACGATAAACAGAACTTTATATGAGAGAGTTCTTGATATCATACTGACTTCTAACACTGTCACCTGCTACACACAGCTGCATCTAGTTGTAGACGATAAGTCCAGGTGGGTGGAGGAAATAAGACAATCAACAACTTAATTCAACCGGAGAAACAGACGCTTTCATTCAAACAGATGCAAATAATAACACCCCGCCAAAAAACTCATTTTCATTTTCTGTCTCCTCTGACTTGAGCAGGAGCGGAATAAAGAGATCAGCTGGAGGCTGTGCAGCACCTCCATAAAGAAGGGTGCAGCTTCATTACCCCACGTCTCATGGGCCAGAAATAAAGACTCAGCAGGGTCACTGCTCTGGTTGGCTGGCTGAAGTCAATAACCTTCTTTAATGGATACAGAAGCAGTAGAGCTGCATGGGAACACATACTCAGGACAAATGTCAATTTACAGTAATTTAAAGTATTCCAGCCATGTCACCAAACATATTAATGTTAAGATGGGAGTCATTTCTTTACAGGATCTCTTTTCAAAGTCATTCAAAGAATCAGTCTACAATATAAAAGCTTCACCATTTCAATACCAGCATCTTTTGGGATGCTCAAACTCACAACTCTCAGGACGACCTGAATGTGGCAAACGCCAAAAACATGACTTAACTATGTTAAAACTAACAGTCTTTGAAAAAAGTTTGATGATAAAACCATTTACTGTGAGACTTTTGGCACATTCCTACAGCGCACTCCAGTGTAACGTCACGTTGAAGAAAGGCTTTGTTGTGTTCTGTGTTGTTGAAAGCAGTTTTTCTCTTCAGCACAGACGTGAAATAAGTTGGGAGTGTGTTACATTAAGATAGGAGAGTTGAGGTGTATCAGCAGCAGTGTACTGTGGCCACAGATTTGTTCCTGCGGTGTTTCAGTGTGTGGAGAGGTAATTTCTCTTCCCACAGCTTGTTTACTACACTTCTGTTTTCTTTCGCTTTCTCAGAATCCAACTATAGACAGAAAATGTGTGTTGTGTGTTTGTGTGTATGGATTAGATCAGTGTTATAGTGTGCATGTGATTGTCCCTGTGCATGCACACGCGTACACACACACACACACACACACAGTCTCTACATGGTGTAATAGGCTACGGGGGTGGTGTTCATAGTCTTAAACAGAATGGATGCAAAATCCACATTACACAACACATTCCCATTCCAGAATGGTGATCCATCAAGCCCTTGCGCTAAGCATCTGTACATAAACCTCAATTATGCTAATGCTAATCCCTGGGACATTGACGTGAGTAGGCAAGGAGGCTAACAGCTAAAGACTTTGATGTGTGCTGCCATTTGGCAGGGCCCTCTGAAAGACTAGCATTGGACCCCAAACTCCACCAAGGCTTAAGGAGGAAAAACCAGCTCGGCCTCGTCTGTTCCTCTACTGATTACAAGGGCTTAGGGGGCTTCTTTTATTTGCCTCTTTGGTTTGGACCCAATCATGGGTGTCAGTTCCCTCCACTGCTGCTTGGCAGTCCTCCTGCATTCATTTTTTTGTTTTTACTCACCCCTCCTCTGTGCCAGACTTTTTCGTTTTGTTTTTCATTTTCATCTGGCGGTTTCTCTCCGTGTGTACATTTACATCTGACACCTTCGCTTTTTATTCCCATTTTGGTAGCTGACAGAAAGCGCAGGGCTGCGTGCTCTGCCATTGTAGCTAATTTCTATTGCTGGAGATTAATAATTTTCCAGAACAGAACACCAGCTATGACTGAGTTAATCCTTATTCAATCCATTTCTTATTGGCGGGATCTGAAATAACAAAAGTACATTCTACCATCTCACCTTTTCTTGGGTTTAACTATGACTACGAGTCTTTGGGGAGTCACAGTGACAGAAAACCTGTTCCCAAAAGAAAAGAACCTTGGCACTGTACTGAATAATCATTTCCTGTTTGCATAATGGGACTTGTGTGATTACAAGTTGCTTTTTGGAAATTGAGCACATAGCTCTAATCTCTTCTCTTAATAACAAATGGGAGATCAGAAATTTCCTGGCAAACAGAAACATTGTTAGCAGTGATTTAGTTCCATTAACGACAAGTGTTTTTTGAAGTACTTTGCCCCCTTTTTCTTACTCATGTTCTAATTTCTCAGAGCTTTCAGGAAAAACCCTGCCACAAGAGACGGATTAAAGCTTATTTTCAGTGAATGAGTCAACACGTGAAAATGGGAAAAACACTGCAGACAGTTTGTGAAACAAAAGAGATTAAGGACGTTTAAGAGGGATTTGGGGAAAATAATTGGTGCTTGTTCTAATTTTAAGGGTGAGGATTGCAGAATGGTGGCATAACCTTTTAGGTTCGGATCAATGGAGAGAGAAACCTCGAAGGCCAACGAGAGGAAACACTCAACACTGAGTCAGGTCGCTGCTATCAGACTCAGGTGTTCAGATTCAGGTGGGAGTGAAACTGAAAATGACATTTAAATAAACATTCAGTGCCACCAGAAAACAATAAGAGTTGTTTGTGTGATGCAGCCATCAGTATAATTATTCATCCTTTGCAGATGAATATTTAGTTTTGACTGATGAACACGTAACACACTCATCAGGCAACATGAGTCGAGTTCTCGTTTGGAGAATCAGTAAAACAAAACAAATCAAACAGTTGGTCAGTTCTTGTTTCAGAGGAATAAGGCTCAAACCTCGAGACAGACATTCATCTGATTGTAATCTGGACATAAGCTTTTCGTGGAGCTCCAAAACAACTTAATCATGACCCCAACAAAGCTGTTCTGTATTATTTTGTAATCACAAATTAATCAGTTGGCAAACACAACCTCACAGCTTCTCTTGCCTTCGAGATCTTCTACAACATCCCGACACATTACACAATGTAGGGTGGATAATAAACTAACCCCTGGCCTGGCTCCACACACAAAGAGCAGGTAGACAGATCGACAGGCGCTCTGTCAGAGGTCTAATCCTCAGTGTAACGACAAGCCGCTGCATTTAAAGCAACAGCTCAGGTTAGAGAAACAGTTCTTAAAGATTTAGTGAGCTGGCTCAACTCAATCATCCATCTCCACATCTCTCCTGCTCCTTTCTCATATCCAGCATCGTCTTCGGAGGGAAATGAAGCCATTGTCTGTCCTTGTGTAGCAGTAGTCAGAAGTCTTTATCAGCTCTAGATCTGATCAGCTGTGATGGAAACACAGCATCCGGCTGCACATGCCAATTTTTGATTGCGCTAAAGTTAAGGAACTTTGAATGTAACTAGTCTTCCATCTGTCCACTCAAGCATTAAAACATAAAGTTTCAAAGACTGGCTGAAGAAAAACATATTCAAAAGGACAGGCCTCCATGATGCTGTCTACTTCATGACGTCCAACATGGCACATCAGATAAACTAGCTGCGCTGAAATAAGCACACAGATTTCTGGGCAGCAGCCTCTGAGCTAGAAACCTACACACCACAACTGGTGACTCACACTTAACTAGTAGCTAACTGTACGGACGTAAACAAGCTAGCATAAGCTATCGTTTCTTTTGCAGGGATTTTATTGCCGTGTGCAAAACAAGCTACAAGTAGCGGCGTTACTAGTTTAACTATAACTTTGAAAAGTTTACATTACTTTGAATTATTACTTTTGTAATTTTTGACCAGCACAGGGTACAGCAAAAATGCAATTTCTACAAAACCAAAGTATGGTGATTAGTCAAAATGATTAGCTTAAAATGTATGTAGATATAGCTACTACTACAGAGTGGGCCTAATAAAAATACCACTTTTGAAACTGCCAGTTATATGAGACACTGGTTGATGGATAGAGTACTTTATTAATCTCAAAGGGAAATTAAAGTGTTACAGCCACTTGACATAAATCAAAATCCAAAAACAATGAGGTAGGTAAAAGAAACAAATACAATTAAAGGCTGAATTATATACAATAACTTAATAGACTAACTCAAATATCAAATATAAATTATAAAGCTGAAACTAGAAGACTAGAGAACCTTAACGAAAACTACAACTATAATATACTATTTGCTGTTTAATTATGTTAATATGCTACAGTGTAGGACACTGTCCATTAGTGTAAGTCAGGTGGATATTACTGTGGTAGCAAGGTGAATGTCTGTCCATGGATGTTAGAATTAAGTGTGCATTGATAGTTGAATAATACAATATACACAATAGTGAGAGCACAGATTATTGTTTAATAAACAATTGAATGTAACATTTGTGCCTGCTTATCCGTCTGATTGATAATTTTATTGATCACTGAGATAGCTCTGACTTGGAATGAAGTTGTTCCAATATAAAAGAGAATAGCTTCGATGTAGTTAAGCTACTTTTGCCATTTTGCAGTAGCTTAGCTTGCTACATTTCTCTGGGGAGTAGCTTCAGTGTAATGAAGCTTAATTTAATGTAGAGTAACTTGTAGCTTAGCTCACTACACTTTCCGAGTAGCTTGCCCAACACTGGATATGTTGTTCATGAGTGGGACGGATGGATGGATGTACAGTCCAGACGATGGGACAGACAACCAGAAGACAGAGTCGTTGACATCGGGACAGGAGTCTATTTTTACCAGGTATAAAAATAACATGAGTTAAAGATCACGATCTTCTCTGACAGAAACATGTAATTAACATTGTAATTTGAATATGACTGTATACTGATGGATCACAGAATCAGGCTGGATGTACTGTAATGAAAGAAGACATCTCTGACACTGAGACCTGAGCACATCTCTCTTCACAGCAGCAGCAGTGTCTCGGCTGACTAACGGACTGATTGACAGTTTGTCTGTCTGATCGTCTAATTGGCTGGCTGGCTTTTGCTCAGCTCCCTGATGCTCTGACAAACAATTATCCTTGACGACAGCACCACATTTGTCTAATTAATAACACGCGTTTGCCACAACAGCAGGTAGTTAGCGGTGACAAGACGGAGAGTTTGGGGCTGTGTATGCGAGTGAGATAAACACCTCTGTAATTGTGCTTTGTAGAGAAAAAGAAGAGGAGGCTTCCTCACACGGAAAAGTGATTGTTCTTTAGCTTTTTAGCAGCTCTTTTGAAGGCAGACATCACAAAAACAAAACGACTGCTTTAAGCGGCTGAACTGTTTCATCCTCGGTGTCGGAGGATTTATTTTTTTTCCTCTCCTCGGCAAGACAGGAAACTCAGTCAGTCAGCTGTTGTTGGCTCAGTGAAGCACTGAATCAATGCAGGCAGACAGGCAGACAAGGCGAGCAGCAGGTTCCTCTGATGTCAGTGCTGCTCTCCTGACACTCATCTGCCCGGACAACCACTTTCAAACTTCTCTCTCTAATGCTCTCTCTTTCCTCCTCGCTCTCCGTCTGCATGTCTTCTCCGTCGCCCACCTATCTCCACCTTTTTTTTCCCCTTCTTTAAATGTGTCTGCAAGCTTCACACATCTCGCACATCTGTCTCATCTCTTCCTCGTCTTCCCTCTAATCTCTCATAACCGTCTCTTCTCGCTCTGTTTTGCATCTCTTCAGCCGGCAGCGGCTGCAGGAAAACATGGAGAGAGAGAGCAAAAGAGCAGGAGGGAAGTGTTTGTGTGTGTGTGTGTGTGTGTGTGAGTGTGTGTGAGTATGTGTCAAGTGGGCCTTGTATAGCAGTCCCAGAAGCAACAAGCTGTCATTAGAGTGGGCAGGAAACAACCCTTGTGGCTTGGTTCAATCAAATTGTAATCCTCAGCACATTATTACCATGGCAGGGTCACCTCTCCACTGCTGCTCTAGGGCAGGAGCAGGTGGAACACACACACGCCACACACACACACACACACACACACACACACACACACATACACACACACACACACACACTCCTTTCATTTGCTACCATTTCCAGTGTTTTCGCTGGCGTTTTCCTTGACAGTCCTTTTATTACCTGGCCAGCCCCCATAATGAATCCATCTGAGAGGGCCAAGCCGAGGCTGCTGTCATGCATAATTCAATCCCCACTCCAGCCACCCTCCACCACACCCCCAACTCTTCTTCTCCATATCCCTCATCCCTGTCATCCTCGCCACCTCTAGCGAAGCTCCTGTATCACCCCCACCTGACAGACTCTATCATGCAACTCTGAAGATTACAATACGTGGAAGAAGGGCGTGTGTATGTGCCTGTATTTGAAAGAGTGTGTGCTCACTTGTGTGTCGCATGTTTCTCTCCTCTATGGTTTCTAGGGAAACCGTCATTAGGGTATTGGAGAGACTGTGTGTGGGCAGAGAAGAGACTTGTCCAACCCCACTAATGGACATCGCCTCCAATGTGGGCATCAATACCACATCACTATCCCCCAGTGTAACACTTTCTGCTCATCTCAAAGCCACACGGCATGGTTTCACAGTAAACACTTGTGCATGTCTTTGTAAGCACAGATTCCAGTTAAGATTTATCGACAGACGATGGTGTGGTTTATTGACCTGCGGCCGCATCAAAACAGGCTCCAACAGGCAGTTATGTGGTCGAAGATGTCCCGACAAGCAAGAGGCATTTAGCTGAGGGTGGGCTGGTCCATGGAGGCAGAGGACGCTGCTCATTACTAGACCTCAGTATTATTTCTGAAACAATGTCTCCAGCTACTAGTGTGACAAAACATCACACATTACCACAAAGGAATCCCTGTGGTCAGCTAATAACAATGTCAACACAACAAGGTTCAACTTTAAATAGGTGGTTTTTATTTTTTATTTTCACACAACAGGAACACAGACAAAACAAACACAGACACAGCTCATCCTGGTTGGACTAATATCCAAGGATGCACAGTATGGATTTAATTAGCTGATAACCAATAATTGATTCTTCTCATGGCTGATACCAGTAAGATAATTTCACATTCTTGTATCTTTAAAAAAAGCTCCAACACTGTGGTTAATGCACACATGTGGGCTGAAGAAAGGACAAGATGTAATGAGGGGAGATGGGTGATTTTGTTCCACAGATGTAATGTGTGTCACTCTTCTCCTTCTCCTTATCCTTCTTGTCCATCTTCTGCTTCTTTACCTCCTCCTTCTTCTTCTTTTCTGTGTTCTCTGTACAGGTGCATATCACCACGTACTGTATTGGAGTGCGTGGATGTATATTTATTGGCTATGACTTATCCAATACCATAAAAAGGCAATTTCTCAATATCAAGCCATACACAAAGCAGTTTTTCTTTACGTACGTGTGCATAGTGACAAATAAAATCAAATCATTTCAGTTCAGATATAATCGACACACCTTCCCTCCAGATAAAATGTGTTTGTAATTCCTCCCAACCACAAATCATACGAGGCTCCAGCTTCAGATAAACACGCAAGATTTACTTTTTTTTAGAAACTCCACTCCAAACCAAACAGTGTATTTTTTCAGATTTGTTGGCAAAAGATAAAGAGCCAGTCGCTCCAAGAAAAGCTGTGAGTGGATCAGGTTCCCAACGGTTCCCCAAAGCCTCAGAGAAACAGTGAAAAATGCTTTTGCAATAAGGTGTTAAGTTTACTGCAGGTCCACAAAGAAAGTGTCCAATGACAAACACAAAACATGTTGCTGATGATTGAGCTCGTAGCCACAGTACAGGAGTTTAGTGATGAAACACTTAATCACAATTTTACAATCAATCAACATTTATCAAGACATTAATCAGGGTAAAGTGTATGCCGGTCTGGTTTCAGCTTCTAAAATGTGAGAATTAGTTTTTTTAACTCTGTTTTGTTTCATCATCAATTCAATATTTTGGGCTTTTTTCTCAAACTACTCAAGACAAGACATTTAAGGCTCTAACCTTAGGCTCTAATATGTAATAAAGCAAGAAATCAATTAAAAAAAATTAATGATGGAAATAATTGTCAGAGACAGCCCTACGGCATTTTTTTTTCACAATAAATGTGTAATTGGGGTAAATTTAGTTATTTCGAGTATCCTTTCAATTAATGCTGTCCAACACAAAGCAGGTGTAAGTGTGGAGGTTGCAGAGAGTGGCTGTGGGTATTACTGCCTCTATGTTTCTCAGTGTAAAGCACTGAGGTAGTTTCTAAATGGGCATTAATTATGATGATCCCTGAGGAGCTGGAGGCTAAATGGAGCAGATAACCAGACTGAAGGGCACTATTTCTGTTATATTAGGCTGTTCAAACCTGCCACACATGCCTGATCGCTCTTCAATAACTCGCACTATTCAGCAGGAAGGTTTCAGGGCCATGTGAATGTTCCCACATTCCCCAGAAATTACAAATCTGTCATCTGAGCTGTGGAGAAAATAAATCTGAAGTCATTTCAGAAGAAACAAGAAGTCCAACACTGTAATGAACTGCCCTTTTTTGGTCCTGCATAAACAATTTCTGACTGCGCCCTGACAGTGAGGGATCAGAATGTCATTATATCATATTTTCTCCCTTTTTTGTAGAGTAAACACATGCAACACCACTTCTCTGTGGAGGAGCATGGACCCAAACACCTCAGAAATTCATACCTTTCAAAGGTCATTCTCGAAGCATTTCAGCTTCACTATACAGTTCACGAGGTGGAGAGGTTGGGTGGTGTTAGAAATCAGAAAGCCACAGTTACAAAGTAAACATCTTAACCAGCAAAGGGGCTGAAACAGTGAATTATCACCTCTTACAGCCACAAAATCCCCCCAAACACAATCACAAACAGCTCCTGCTCACATCATTTTACTGCTCAACAAAGACCATGTCGCTGTGAAATACCTCCCATCATGCCACAACTTTGAAAGAGCAGTATTATCAGTTGTTGGGTGCTGATGTGCATCATAAAAGGTATTGATTATTGAATTGCCTCTTCAATTTAGAATATGAGTCACACTGACTGTTTCTACAGGCATTAGAAAATCACAGCTGTTGGTTTTTATAGTCAGGTATCACATACAAGTTAGAGCTGGCAATATGTATTTATTTGTTTTATCCCTTGTTAAAGAGTGTGTGTGAGTGTGTGTGTCTTTGTTTGGTGCAACAGCACTGAGGTGTAATCTGAGGGATGTGAGACATCCTACACGGCTAGAGTTCAGAGTTCAGGGGTCATATGGGGCAGCTATGGTTAGCCCCACTAATAGCAACAACAACATCAATATTATTCATAGAGCCAACATGACAACTGTCGCAGTATCACGTTACCCTTCAAGCTGGGTCGGGAAATTGGAAAAGCCTTCAAGCCCAGGCTAGATTATGAAAGTATCCAGCTGGTAAGCCCCGCCCCCTGCACTCAGGCCTCTCTCCAAAGCCACTCCCCCAAACCATGAACACGCACCGCCCAACAACTGCTGACAGTGTCCAAGTCCTCACAAACAAACCCTATCAGTGCATCGTTTTCATCACAACATCTGACAACAGGTAGCTACCTCATGTCAGTTCATCTGTAAGTAAACACCTCATATTATCATATTTAACCTAAACAACCAACATAGCCATTGCTAGCACTGATAGCTGTCAAGCTAGCTTTGCTAGCATCCAGACATTTGAAAGTGTAACTTATTGCTGGTCAGCTAGCAGCAGCTAGCTGTGGTAACGTTACATATGGCAAAGCTAAACATTAAGATCAGTGGTGGGCCTGCTACATGTTTTATATGTGTTTCCCTCATGATTTACAGACAAATGTGAATATTTATTGGACTCATGATATGCATGTTTGCATGTTAGAGCTTCAATGACGACAGCATCGTTGACTCTGACGACGAGGACACGCCAGAGCGAAGCACGTCATCACGTCAGAGAGGAAGTGGATGATGACAGGTCAAGAGCAGACATTAATATGTGGAGTAGAAGATCTCTAAGCTCAAAGGATTCAACATGAGCAGGTCAGCATCTAACGTAGAACATCACTGGTGATGATAAACTCTAATAAACATCACCTACAACTACTTGTGTTTGTACAGTATACTGATCAGACCTGTGACGTGCCCTGATCAGAATCACATTTGTTGCCAGGTAGTTTTTCACCATTTGATTTGTGTTTTGGTGAATAACAACGTACACAGTACGTAAAAAGATAAAGAGAGATAAAGGGCTGGTACGTCATGTTATATAAACTGTCTGTACAGTTTCGTCCAGGAATGTCTGAAGTATTGATCATTGAAAATGTGTATGTTCACAGTGTGCTGAGGACAGTCGAGCTCTGATCCATAGAAATATCTAATCATGTTGCTCAACTGTTGCTCTACAGGCCAGAGTTCAAGGACTAGGTTTGGAGCATCACATCCAGTGCTGAACTCTGCCTGACACAGATTTATTTGCCGTTCTGTATTGACTCCGTGTTTTGCATTATCTCTAACTTGTTTGAATAAAGTCATTAAAATAATATGCCTTTTCTTTACACTTCTTTACACGTACACCAGCATTGAGAACAAACCCATTACAGTTCTTACACTTTACATGATGCACTAATAATAACAACTGAATCAGGTAAGACTCTTGTTTATTCTATTTTTATACCTGTTATCATTTAGACAATTTATAGTATAATTAGCATAAACAACTATATACAGGAAGGATGTCCAGAGGTTCTTGACTAATTATAAACTGTTCTGACAGTGACTATCCTGTAGAAAGAAAAACACAATTACTTATCTGACAGTAAATACAGCTTTTTAAGGACTTTGAAATGACTTTGTATTTATTATAACACCACAACTTGACTTACATTTTATGCAGTGACAAATATTCCTGACGTCAACCAGAAACAGCCTCTGTTACAACAGAATGGTGTCATTTTACAGTCATTTCATATTTACAAATTCTACTTTGCTCCACCAGAGACCATGGATACTGCAAGACCGTTTTCATTTCAAATCATTTAATACTTTGAATGCTGTCAGAATGTAAAGAAATGTTATAAAAATATGACTTCTTCTGAACAGAATTACCTACCCAAGCTTTAACATGATTATCTTGTCCTTAATATAACAATCCAAATCCTATCAAACACAGTTAACAGTAAAACAGCCAGTTGGTAGCAAACAATATCAGATTACAGTTTAACAGTAACACTGAGCTATGGTTTTGAAAACCTTTTGGGGGGGAAATAAGCAGAGCAGTAACAGAATATTGGCTTCTAATTTATCAGCGCTACCTAGTTTAGACAGTTTGGTGAAATGCAAAAGAGTGGAGGGCTCTGGGTGAAGGCAAAATGGATAAAAGTTCACCATTGATCATTTCATTTGACATTTGTTATACTTGTCATCCGTGAATGATTAACTGGGCTCAGCCTGTGGACATGCCACTTCACCAGAAACGTCTATAAATCCCCAGCAGGGAGCAGATCCTACAGATTCTTCCACAACATCTTAGTTGTGACTTTTTCCTGTATATTGACATAGGAAAAAACGTCTTTCGATCATCCCTTCTGTCGTCAATACACAATCGGCACAAGCCCAATACTGGTGATTCATGCAGTGAATCTCTCTATGTGCCGAGACAGCAGGGTGCATTTCATCATGTCATTAACAGCCTAGCAAGCAGAAATGACTTTTTTTGCGCCTGGGAGCATGGCTGTTTCAGATCAATGCCTGTGGCAGTTCTTAAATCAATGAGTGATGTTGTAACTGGGGGACTCATCTGTGAAGCAGACTTCTGGAAGACGGAGCAAGTGAGAGAAAAAGATTGTCAAACAAAGGGAGGGGGCAGATAGAGAGAGGGGGAGACAGTGAGAAAAACACATAAAGCTGAAAGTGATCGAAATAGAGGATGATAGAGGGCAGGAAAGTGTAGGTTATATTTATGTCTCTGTGTGTACAAGCGAATGAGACTCTCTAAGTGCCTTTTGCTGCACCGCGATTTAAATATGATCATGCTGAAATAATTGGCGATTTGATGAGGCAGGTGAATCTCTGCAGCATGTCCAGCCTCCATCCATCTCTCTCTCTCTCTCTCTCTCTCTCTCTCTCTCTCTCTCTCTCTTTGTCTCTCCGCCATGTATTCGTGCAAAGTGTGTGTCTGCATAAGGGGTGGGGGAGCAAAGTAATGGGCAGGAGGTGGAGCGTGAAAAAGGTTAGGGAGAAAAAAATCACATCACCAGAGAGAGGAGCGATGAGAGTGTGCCTGGCTCCTAAGGCCAGATGTATTTACCTGGGTAATGATAGTCATCTGGAATGACAGGGTGTGTGTGTGTGTGTGTGTGTGTGTGGTGCAGTACGCTGTGGCGGCTAGATTTCTGTTTGGCTGACTGACTGCCTGGCCGAGGGGCGAGTTTGCCGATTTATTTGCTGGCAAAAACACAACAGTCGCTTTTGTTCTCCTCTTCTCTCCGTTTGTCCTCTATTTTTTTTTTTTTACTCCTTCTGCAAGAAGGGTTTGCTTCTCCAGCATCCTCTCTCCCTCCCTCCATCATCTCTCCCTGCCTTTATTAATTCATAAAAACACATCGCACAGATGAATGGCTTCCATAGGCACTGGAGCATGATTCGATCCCACTGCACACACACACTTTACCATGTTTATACACACTGCTGCCTGTTGCGCTCCTCACATCCCCCGTTCTCGCCGTCTTTCTTTCTCCTCGAGACAGCTTTCTAGTTCAGCCGCCGGACAGTGAAGGCCAGATCCATTTGTATTTTGTTATGTAGAAGTAGTCGGTGCTACAACTCGCCTCAGGCACAGGAGGACATAAGGCGAGCAAACATAAACACAGTGTTTTGCTCCCTGTTGTCTACTGTTTCTCACCACTGGTCACGAACCTCACGATCAGTTCATTTTACTACTCTTTTGAGTGTATTTTTTACCAAACATCCAACTATTGTGGCTAAAAAAAATATATTCCAAGAGAAAAACATGATTGTGTGTGCATGCAGGTTTGATTCGTATTTTCCAGGGGGGCACGGGCGTGACGCTCTTATCGAGGGTTGCCAGACATGAACCCTGAGGTTAAAGAAGGGTCCCGGACGCATAAACACATACATGGAAACACATAAACGGCCTTTCTCGAGCCTCGCTAAGGAGAGTAGGAAGGCAAAGGAACGGGTGCTTTAGATATGGATTGCTGGGATTGAATTAAAAACATTAGCTTGAGGCTGTACCGCTGAATCCTGATGATGAGGCCACCGGGGGAAAATGTAGAAAATGGGCTTTTGCTGCCAGGGCCTTGAAAATCCCTTACTAATGGAATGAGAGAAGGCAGAGAGAGATAGCGAGAGCGAGGGAGGGGAGGAAGGGATATCACACAGATGAGTGCGGGTGAATGGTTACAAAGACAATGCATTGTGTTTGTGTGTGTGAGCATGGGGTTCATGTGAGAGCAAAATGGGTTGAAACAATTGGAGCGGAGCCAGAAGGGCTCCAATGAAACATCATTACAAGCAGCTCCAGAAATATTATGCCTTCGGCGTAACTAGCAGGGAGGGGGGCACAGTCGCACAGCATAACTACAACACTTACACTTAGACAACACGGTCGTATACACGTTTGACCTGATTCAGTGGATCCAACCTTGGACATAATATCAACTTACTCAGTTTAGTTTGTCGGGACATACTTTAAAAGATAAAAAAAGTTAAGGCTCCGAGTGGCACAGGGCAACTGCTTCTCTCAATTACTGTCTTTATCCCCATTAAAAACCATTCTGGACTGCAGTTTGACAAACACAGGCCAGATGGTCAATTAGAAATAAGAAGCTGAGTGCACACTTAAAAAAATGTGTGTTTTTCCTCATTTTGCTTTTCTCTGTGACCATCACGGTTGAATTCTCTGGAGCATTCTCCAGGCGGTGGGCATTTCAGCCCCCTCGTTTCTCTGAGAAATGAATAGGAGCTTGTGACATGGGCTGACATGGGCTTTAAATGTACAATCTGGCTGTGTTACGATGGGAACAAATTAATAAGTGAATGTTATCTGTGGGTAGCAGAGCGGGGTGCCTTGCCAGGCCTTTTTGTTCCTGAACCACTTCTTTTCATGTAAATGACAGAAGACACAAAAACAGACAGAGCTCTTGGTCTGAATTGGATTTTGACATGGATATTGGCGCACTTTGTGTGTGCAGCATGCATATATTATACAGTGTGCGTATTAAAGGACATATTCCGAATGTGGATGTGTGTGTATGTCTTTGTTTGATTTATTTAAATGTGTTTGTACCAAGTGTAATCCCACTGTGACGTCACCCATGGGTTTGTGGATTACTGTTTAGAAGCTTCGAGGTAGGCATACCTACGGCTGTTGCCATCTTGGTTTTTTTAAGAGGACGACGACCATATATGACGAGAAGGTGGAGCTCGGGAGGACATCCTGATTGGATCTGGGTGAAACCAGAGGACATGGGACTAGTATTACCTGAGGACCTCTAGTAATTGGCAATAAGTGCAGAGTTTGTCTGTGATCTTAATCCCGTGCGAATCTGCCATGTCCGTAAAGTAAAAATTCCACTGCAAATTGGGGTAATTTCTAAATCACAAGGTCCCCAGGTATTACTAGTCCGTGTGAATAGGGATTTAGTAGCAACTTATCAATTACAAAGAAGCCATCCCTGACACGACCCTGCGTTATCATTTATTTTGCTTTTTATTTTATTTATTTTTATTTTATTTTTATTTTTATTTTTATACAACATTATGTACCGTTTTTACCTTAGAAAATAACAGCTTCAACCTCAAGATACAAGATTTCAAGATACAATGCTATGATGTGATAACATTTGTTTGGAGGGGGCACCCACATTATGTTTGACAAATTGTTTCAGACCTGGAAAACTGCACAAAATGACAAGTTCTACATAATGTTGCTTTAATCTTCACAAAGGAGTGAATTGGTTTTTTTTGTCCTTCATGGCTTTATTGATGGACAGATCAGAGAGGTGACAGGAAACGGGATGAGAGAGGGAAGGATGTCATGTAGCAAAGTGCCACTGGTCGGACTCGAACCTTGAGCTGCTGCAGCAAGAAGAAGGCCTCTGTAAAAAGCTATTATTTTGGCTACAACCTTAGTACATTAGTACAAGCCTCTTACTACACTATTAAAGTTAGAGTTAGAATAGTTTGCTACTGAAGTCTGCCTGTAAAGATGAGTCTCTGCAATGACTCTTATATGTAACCTTTTAAGTCTCATGTAGTCACTTGTTAGCAACAACTGTTTACAAGCCAAATAAATGCTTTCAAATTTACAATTAATGATGTGTTTCATGTTGTAAACAATGTTCAATCATATTAAACATCATGTTGTAATAAAGAGCATCTCAAACTAACAATTGAGACTATAAACTCATTAGGAAACTGATTACTGAGGCTTTGATACAATTGGACTTTTTCTAAAATCCAATGGAGTCACCTCTGGCTGGCCATAAGGAAAAATGCAGGTTCAAAACACTTTCCCAGTGGCTTCACTGTAGTCTATCAAGAGTAGACTAGTTGTAGGTTTTAATCACAAAATGTGGCTTCAGGATAGACACAGCAATATTCCAATCATAACCAGTCAGAGGATTAGGCAGGCAGAACAAGAATGAAAAACTAGGAACAATTGCATTTCCTGTGAAAATATAGTGTGATTGCTGAGGGCTGAAGTGATTTCGGAAATCTGCTGGATGTACTGCCAGAAATGCATTAAACTATAAGAATGAATGGCCGACAATTAAGCTGAATTTTTCAAAAGCTGAAAAGGCAGAAAGGCTGAATGGGCAAAAAAAGTGGAACATTTTTGATAGTTGAACAGTTTCTCCAGCCGAACATAAAGCTGAATGTATTAAAAAGCTGAAAAGGCAGAAAAGAGGGCTGAAAGAGCTTAAAAATGTGAACAGTTTCTCTAGCTGCACTTATGCTGGAGCAGTAGCAGAGCCAAAGTTGAAAATGTCCCCATAAGAATGAATGGGAAAACACCTCCCAAACTCCTGCGAGTTTTGAAAAAAGTGTAATGGTTATTGCCTAAATATTTATATATTGAGTAACATGAGACATTGCTGAACTCTGTGATGTCTTTCTATTTCTGTAGAGTAAAAAATGAGGGCGCCAGAGTGAGAGAGCGAGAGTGCTTGTTGCTCTAGGGCTTTTACAGCGAAAAGTGTAAGTCCTACATCCAAAATAAATCCATCAGCAGAAAGCCAACAAGATGTCCTATATTTCTATGTACATATTGTCTATGTGAAGTAAATGATGTGGGATCCAAATCAAGCTGAAGAGAATTTTTTCTCCAGTTTTTCCAGCTGCTCTCCACAATGATGTCACGCTCATGTAGTACACACCCATTATAAAATCGGAAGAGGAGCAAAAAATAAAACTTAAACCTTAAAACTAAAACTGTGATGATTTCAAAACCTAAAAGATTTTAAAAAACTGAATACATGCCCAATAGTTCTTCTGACTAGAGGTGGATTTCATCGTTCGATGTAGAGATTCAGTTCCCGTCGGTCAGTTCAGCAGGAAGAATCGTTCATGTAGTTTGTTTGTTCGTTCATTCAGTCGCGCTTCCGGTACAATGTCGTTTAGTGGTGAATCATGTAACGCACAGTTTTCAGCTCCTTGTTCTCAAACGACCGTGCTTACGGTCAACATAATACTGTAGTTCAAGGCAAATACATAGCTGAAACTTCATGATGATGTGTACTTTTAAACAACAGTTAGCAGCTAACAGCTAAAGCTGGCTAGCCAAGAACGAGTGACTGACTGAATGAGAATGACAGGAGAGAACAGCATACGATTGGCTGGCTCTTGGTCCTCCTCACCACTCTGATAACTAAACAGTGAACAACACAGTGACTGGTCTGTGAAAACGAATGAACAAATGAACGAACGAGAGAGAAGTGAAACATGGAATCGGGTCAGTTCGTTTGCATTAAAGAGTTTTTCCTTCGAACTGATTCGTTTGCGACTGAGCCATCACTACCTCTGACTCTTTCAAAGTTGGAATGGTGTCTCTAGCTCAAAGTATGAGATACAAGAAGAGGTTGAAAGTCTGATGGTTTTGAGGAGGATTTGAAGATTTTCCCATTTACTTTCATGTTATTTATTTATTTTTTTTAAATGCTGAAAATGTGAAAAAGCTGAAAAGGCTGAAAGCTGAAGCTGAATGTATGCTGAGGAAATAGCAGAATGAAATTTGAAAAATTCCCCGTAAGGATGAATGGGAACATTTTCCAGAAAAAGCTGAATATTTCCAAAAGTAGGGCGGAGACGTCTAAAAAACAATGCAGTTCCATGCTTGTTAGCCTGGAACAATTTCACAATGCTGGCACCCAGGGTTATTGTCCGGCAACATTACATCTGTGTGTGTGATGTAAACGATGTTTAGTCCTGGTGTGTGTGCCCACTTAAAGAATATAAGCTACCATAATGTCACAATAACATAGATGTGACTCTGTGTCGACAATGTATATTCTTACTACTACTATCACTACTGCTACTGTTACAATCCTGAACGTCTGACGTGGTTATTTCATTTCAGATTCACATCATATGCACATATAGAGAAAAACTCACCAAATAAATAACATTAAAATATACTATTTATTAAGTATTACATATTTTTATATTATTATATATTTTACATATTAGATATTTACAATACAATGTAATTACTAGGGGTGTCAAAATTCTCCAAATCCTCGATTCGGTTACGTTTTCGATTCTAAGGTCACGGTTCGATTTGATTTTCGATTTTTACATTTATTTATTTTTTAAGCACCGGTTGCTATGCCATTTTTAGACTTGACTTTTATGCACTATAATATCTGACCTTTGTTCGCAATGTACCTCACTACATTGTCAAATTTAAAACATTTATTAACAACATAATGTAACAATAACTTATATCTTCAGTCAATTGGAAACTTAAACAAAATAACCTGCCATCTAGTTTCTGCAGAGTTTGCAAACTATGGCTTGTTTGTCGACAACGTGAACGTTGTCAGCATAACGAGGAGGAGGAGCAGGTTCAAGTTCTGACGATGGGTCTCCTGCATCTGGGTTGCCGTTGTTGTAAGAGTGGCGTAGCCCCTTTCAGGAATAGGGTGGTGCATGAGGTATGTGTGCGTAAGGTGTGAGTGGACGAGTGAGAGTGCGTACGTGTGGACAGTGAATGAATGGGAGAGGAAGGAGAAGCGAAAGGAGTAGCAGGAATAGCGACAGCAATAAAGTGTACAGTATAGGCTGCAGTTTGGCTGTGAATAAAGGCGACGGCTCCTCAAGATACAGCAAAGCTCCCTGGTATTATTTCCCGACCCGTGCTTGCTGACCGCGGTCCGGGAGCCGAACAGGAATGGTGTAACACCATGCTATTGTTGTAGCTGTAGCTAATAGCTACTGGCTTAGCGAAGTTAGACGAGGCTGACTCGCAGTGTGTGTGTTTTTTTAACCAATTGGCAAGCCGACCGGACATGACAAGAGGGCGTGGCAGCATCGACGATTCCATTTTTTAATTCGAAGTTTGAGATTGTGATTTAATTTTGGTCGATTTCGATTTAAAATTGAAATCTTGACACCCTTACTTATTACATTATTTCCAGTGTTGTGCTGAAGTACTAATGGCTGTGCTGATGGTAAGGTGATATGATTCCTGAGGTGGAAAAAATTATTGATAACAACAAGCCAAAAGGATAATCTTTTACATCTACGGTATCCTGACAGAGCAGTGAAGTAACTCAGCTGGCACACATTTTATGCTCTTAATTAAGGCACTTAATTTCAATCAGTCCAAAAGGTGGCCTCTCAGTTGTGTCAAATGTACATCTAAATGCGTAATAAATATTATAAATAAAATGAATGAAAGCTTATCTCTGTGATGTAACATGAAGAACAACAGTGTACTGCTGACTTTCTTTCTCCCTCAAATGAGAAATAAATTAACTTTTTGTGTAGGTAAGTACAAATAACAATACAGCAAGAACGACAACATATTCAAGAACTATTTAAGACATAAATAGACATAAATAACAATTAAGTATTAGCCCATGTAAAAATAAAAAAATAAAAATCTCCCTTCTCCCTTATAATTGCAGCCACCTAAGCAACCCTGTAAATAGAATGTCATCATCTGCAAAGATGACAAAATCACACCGGTCCATCCCAGTGACCAACAGCTGACCCTGCACCTGCCAATAGCAGCTATGGCTCTGTTTAACTTCAATGTGCCACTATGCATTTTCAGATAGCTACAGTCCATGTAGCGTTTGGCATTTGGACATTTAATTTCAATGAGTCCAAATGGTTGACTCTCAGTTGGGTCAAAAATGATGCCATTAGGAGATGACCCCAACCAGGGACATCCTGGCAGCCAGAGTTTCTGCTGAGCTCTGCCCTCTCACGTGGTATATTTCCCTGAACCGGGAAGAAGTGATCCTTAGTCTCTGGACACGGTGCCACTCCACGCTGTCGCTTTGCTTTCTGGTGGCCGCCTCTATTTTCCTTGACATATAAAAGGATGTTGCAATTGATAGCAGATGCAGTTGTTTCTGATGCTACATACAAGCTGGCAGGTGTATTGAACCAGCCTGTAGCCATCTAACGCCAGAAGCTGTTGAGGGGGGGCATCTGGGTGGTGCATTACAACCTCATTCACTGACTTCCTTTTTGGGCCACTCAAAGAGAGGAGTCCACAAGTGGCACATCCCCACTTCTTGCCATGGTGGTGACGAGTGGAGTAACGTCCGCCGTGAAGTCCTTGTAGACCTCCGCCACTTTGAGGACATTTGGATCTGAATGTTCCCCCCGCACTGCCTTGTGATAGTTACTCCTTTAAAATTAATATTTCACAAATTAAAGATTTAAAATGTTAATATATTAAAACAATTTTATTTTAAAACAATTTTACACAGTGAAAAAACTGAACAGTGATATATTAGGTTAGGCTATACTTTTTCAGATTCAGATTCATGATTTATTGTCCCCGAGGGGAAATTCATTTTCACAGTTCTGTTCCAGACATAGACACCAGCACACGTGCAGCACCAGAAAAAATACATACATACATATACAGATAAACAAAAACCAAAAACATCTACCGCCTGCTGTTTAGAGCTGTAATGGCAGAGGGGATGAAGCTTTTGCAGAAGCGGGTTGTTCTGCAGGACAGTTGTGTGAACCTTAGACCAGAGGGGAGGAGGGTAAAGTATGGATGTAATGGGTGGTGGGGGTCATGGGCTATGTGCAGCGATTTGTGGATGGTGGCAGTGTTAATGAGGGCTGGCAAACTTGGAGTTGGAAGGCCAATTATTTTTGAGCAAGTGTGAGTGACTCTGAGAAATTTGTTTTTGTTATTGAGGGGCAGCATGGTGAAATAGCAGATTGCACAGTACAGGAGAGTGGATTCAATGATGCTGCAGTACAGAAGAAGCAGAAGGGGTGGTTTGATGGACAGTGATCTGTGTTTATGAATGATGTGGGTTCTCTGCTGGCAGTGCTTAATAATGTCTGAGGTGTGTTGGTTGAAGTTCAGTTTATTGTCCAGTGTGATCCCGAGGTATCTGAAACTGTCCACAATCTCCACTGGCTGATTGTCAATGTGTATGGGTTCATGAGGAGTGGTTTTTCTACGGTTGTCGAAAATGAGTTCTTTGGTTTTGGTGACATTGAGAAGGAGATGATTGTCCTTGCACCACTGGGAAAAATGGGCAACAGAGTGTTTGTATGCTGTGACTGTGACTGAGTCCTGGTCTGAGAGAAGAGCCAATATGGCAGTGTCATCAGAGTCTGGTTGAGAGTGAAGTAATGCGCAGACTTGGAAACAATGCAACGTTGTGGTTGAATAGTGCTATTCCAGACACACAGGAACACACTGCCTCTGCTATCTCCACTGGTGAGATATTCTCAAAGGCAATCTACACATAAATAAAAAAACTTTAATTTCCAAATGAAGACACTACTACAACAATGAAAATGAGAAAGAAGAGAGCAGGCTAAAAAGACAAGGGTAAGTATGAAAGTAGCTGTCAGGTGATCAACTACAGAGAGAATTAAAATCTAGTTCTGCTCTGTTTTAGGTACTGTAATTGACACACCTTTTAAGCATGTCTTTCTACTCTCTTCATTTTTGTTGTTCACGTAATTATAATAATAATTGTTTATTGTAACAACATAAAACAGTGAACAGTATACACGCTGAACAGGTTATATATTAACACAGATTTGGGGTACAAAATCAGCACTTACCTACCACTGACCAGTGTACCCTCCATGTCTAACCTTGTGCTCTAAAGCAGTGGTCCCCAACCACCGGGCCGCGGACCGGTACCGGTCCGTGGGTTGTTTGGTACCGGGCCACAAAGAAAGAATAAATACGTTATTTTATTTCCGTTATATTGACGATCATACTCAGTCAACAGAAAGTTGTTTCATTTTGAAAAACGGATTCTCTTTTAACAACATTAGTCTCTTCCTCTTGGCTTGCTTGACACATACCTGTTTCAGTCATGGACCGGTATACCCTAAAAATCAAGCTAGCTGAGATTAGTGGAAAACAAACGTCTTCGGAGAGCTGGCTGAACTGCAGCTGCGGGAACGGTGAGTGGACACCTGCTATAATTTTATTATCGCGGAATCACACGCGCACCCCCCCCCCGGTCTGCCAAAATTTGTTGTACATGAAACCGGTCCGTGGTGCAAAAAAGGTTGGGGACCTTTGAGTTCCCACAGGTGGAGTCTCATCATCACATCGATGATCTCACGTGATAGCCTCTCAAACAGCAGCAGCATCTCAAAACAGAAGAATGAGTCTTACAGCACAGGTGCGCAAGTGAGCTCAGCCGGTTTCGATATGATATATTAACTGTCTTATGTGGCATGATTTAGTGCGGTAAAGTTGGAAATATATTCACTGATTCGAACTTCCAGGATCAATATCTAATAAGGGTAACATTGTTAAAATACAAACGACAACTCTGTACTACTGTAGTAAGGTAGACAACGAACTACAACCGTATTTTCATCAGAACGAGCGCTCCTCCGGGCTGGACATTAACATTGGTCTGTATGGCCTGCCACCTGTGAGATGAGGGTGCAGGGACTGTCTACAAAGTGCAACACTGCAAATAGATACTACAAAAAATATTCAATAACTTCACTATTATTCAGTGTAGTGTCACCACAATCACTCCACTCATCAGTGGTCTCCTGCTGGTTATTATACAATTTTTTGTTTGTAAAAATGTGCTTTGGCATAATTTGGGGGAATTTCTATTTGGAGAAATATCAATAACTTTACTAATATTCAGTGCAGTGTCACCAAATTCTCTGTCTTCTTAGCCTTTCGCGGTTCCACCGGTACTTTACCTGTGATAACCATAAGCTGCTGAGTCTAGATTCCGTTAAACCGGATACATTTATTCCGAAATAGTTGACTCTCAACAATAATTAGACAGTACAGAATAATATATTCTATGATATGGACAAGTTCGTTTGAGCTTCTCTCTCACTCTTCCTCTCCAGATTAGGATGTTCCTCTATCTCGTAAAAATGTACATAGTTCGCTTAATCTTCTTCCTCCCTGTATTGTTTTTACTCAAAATACGTATATTTGTCCCTGTAGTGACTTTGTGATTATTTGGTAAAGATTTCTCTATGGCTTAAAATAATCTCCCCCTTACTGCAACAGACACAACCAGTAAGCATTATGCAAATGAGTACGTCATCGCTTTTTGTAAATGGGGGTAGGACGTCACCTGGCAACTTTAAGCAACTTTTGGAGCTAGAGCTAGCTATTTTCATTGGAAAGGAGTTGACAACAATGGTGCAGTAGAATTTTATTTGCTGGAAGGCAAAGCATGAGACCAGACACAGACAAAATCTGTGAAAAAACTGACCCCAGGTTCAAAGCATTGAGCATCCTCCTTTCAACACAAAAAACTGGCAGTGTCTACCCAGGCTTCATGGCCTCAACCAATCCATATTCTTCTTTATTTCTGCTGACACTGCCATTTTTCTTTGGAAAATCCCCGTTCTTCCTTCTGCACCTGCACGTAGCTTTAGTGTACATGACTCCAGTATTGTTGCTGTGCAGACCTGTATGTATGTGTTTTCTTTTTAACCTCTGTCTATATCAATTAGAAACTCTTTTGATAACCCATTCCCCTTCTTGATATATCCCTTTATATCTGATCACTCTTGACACAGTTTCTCTAGCTGAAAAGTAACCCCTAGATTCCACCAGATACTTCTCCGCCATGCCAGCTGGGTGATAGGTTTCACTTTAGTCTATGTGCTAACTTCCATCCGGTCTGGTGCGCTGCGTATCTGCCCCGTCCCAGCTCTGGCAGTCCAGAGCCCTCCGGCACAAATATGCAGGACTCCTATTTCTGGCGGATGCCGGAGCATGACGCAGAAATTCAGCTGAATTTAGCAACGAAACCATTCAAAATAACACACTCCGTGTTGACACTAGCACACAAATCTCATAAAAGCTAAATGCTAATCCTTCGGTCGGGAACACTTCCTGTTGTTGTTTTTATAACACATACCTATAACTGCGGTCGCAAGTTATTATGTGATTATCGCGGCAACTCCTCTGACTTGCGATGCCAGCTGTGTCAGACTCAAAACGCAACCAGTGGGAGTTGCCGGACGGCGGAGCAAAACCAGATTGGAGCCGTAACGCAGACATGTATCCGGTGGAATCTCGGGGTAAGAGGGCTGAAAGAGCTTAAAAAGATGAACATTTAAATGGCTAAACAGTGTCTCTGGCTGCACATATGTTGGAGCAGTAGCAGAACCAAAGTTGAAAATGTCCTCAAAATTAAGATTGCGGCTTATGCGGGAGTTGCTGGAGTGCTTCTCGCTCTAGGGCTTCTACAGCCAAAATTGTAAGTCCTACATCTGAAATAAGACCATCCACTGAAATCCAACAACATTTCCTACATTTCTATGTACATATTGTCGATGTGAAGTAAAATATGTGGGATCCAAATCAAACTGAACTCTAGCGATGAAGTTACGCACTGTAGCTGAAGCAATACACACCCATTATAAAACGAGAAGATGAACATGTATACTTTCACATATACATATATATTTCCAAAAGTATAAAAGATAGAAAAGCCAAAAATAGAAGCAGTCATGTCATTAAGGAGCTGAACATTTCTATAGTTGAATGGTTTTGCAGGAGCTGAAGCAAGCCAAAAAACATACGTAATAATAATAATAATAATAATAATAATAATAATAATAATACGTGACTTCAATAAATTCCGGAAGGACAATAGCGTGAGACTGAAGGAAACACAGGTGACCAGCAGTGTTTCGCTCTTCTGTCTCTCTCAATATTGGTATTGCGGAGCCACTGAGAGATGGCAATCAGCAGATGTGTTGTGAAGATGAAAGCAGCGAAAGAGAAACAAAAGGAGAGCAAAAAGAGGAGAGCCTCTTAAGGCACCTCCATCAGCCTGTCGTTAGGAGGGTAATGAACCTAGCACCACTGCTGCCAAGCAACCAATGACTCACTCACACACACACACGCACGCACACACACACACACCACATGCACAGACTCTGCAAGACTAACACACTCATGAAATAGAAAACTTTCAAGTACCCAAGCTCTGTCTCTGCTACTCATCCATTGCCAGACAAACGTCTCAATGACAGAATGTTTACACACAGAAAATCCGATGTACATACATCATAAGAGCAAAAGTAATAGGTCATCTGCCTGCACTTGTACTTAGATCCATCTCTCTCTTGTATTTCTCCCCCGGCTGTGAGCACAACCACTTCATGTATATTGCTTCACACATTCAGAAAACATTTATCACAAATGCAGACATAACTGCATCATCAAGGATCATTTTCACCCTAACAACTAGATTTTACTATTATGCCATCTGTCTATTCCTTCAGTTCTCTCACTGTAGAGTTACTGTACAACTTCTCAGCAGGGATCACTGCTCTGTAATGCTATTCAAAGGAACAACGACAGGCTAAAACAATCAAACCCCCAAAAACTAGTTAAACACACGAACACCCTGAGCTATCAGGCAAGCAAACAGTCAGTTTGATACCTTCTAATAGTGTTTTGGCAGTCTCCCAATATGTTTAAGCGCCCTGCCCAGCTGGAATGCGACTGACATTAAACGTTTTAATGTTGAAATTATGTCAGTTTATGAAAAAACATTAATTCAACGTCAAAACAACGTTGAACACCAAATAGTTGAAGTGGTGTTGTTAACTCACTATGGATTCAACATTGAAATATCAACAATTTTTGAGTTGTATGTCAAATCAACATTATTTTTACAACCATGACTTTTAAACATTTTGTTGAAATATATCAGTAGAAAAATAACGTTGTTCCAGCATCCATACAATGCTGATCAATTAACTGTTGAAAAAGTGTTGATACATGAATAATGATACAGTGTTGAAAGATCAACTCTAAGTTTGCTGAGTTATGATAAAAGCGCTTTCTACATCTCCCGGCGTACTTTGAGAGCAACTCTAGTCTGATTGATCATTTTGGAACATCATTCAATACAAGGGCTTTAATGGAGGACGGCGGTTGTCCATCACACAAAGGCGGTGACTAGAACTGGATTCTATTGGCTCTGACGGTTCCAGACAACACCTGCTTGCACATGCGCGAAGTGAGTCTGTGTTGCCATCGTCAGGCTAAGCAGATTTTGACCTGGACCGCTTCGGACTGTGGCTGAATTTGGCGGTAACAGCTACAACTTTAAAACGGTAAGCAAAGTTTTTGAAGTCACATTTTATAACTAGAAAATTCCTAAAGAAATTTTGAGTGTGCCTGACTCTGGCCCTTATATTAATACCATGTCATTCTCTTTAGCTAGCTAGCTTGACCAACCTCAATACATGGACCTTTGATTCATTGAAAAAAATCTTTGTGGCCCTTTAAGATTTGTATTTGAGTACCCCTGCTATAGAGCGTGCACAGTATATTTTCATCCGGGTAATGTCTTTACAGCAGGAAGTGCCTTTTCTGGCTTCATGCACCTCTGAGGTGTGTGTGTTATGCTAGTAGTGTAATGTACCCTAGATGACAACAAGTACTATAAAAAAACGAAGACAACAAAAGGGTTAAATAATTAATCTTGTAAAGTGCTGGCAAAGTTTCATTTTGACAGTTGGCTTGTTCACCTTGGTGACCACTACAAACTCCTCGTCCTCATCGTGTGCCTGCTGTGTGGAGGTCTGGACTCTACTGATCACTTTTTATGGTTAGATTTTTAATTCCTTGTTGCTCCTTTTAAGAGTAAACATCTGAAGAAGTTGTGAGGCACTGATGCTGCAGACCATGTTAAGAAGTCAATGGCTGAGTAAGTAACTTTTTGTTCCTTTTGTGCATTAGTTTATATTGATTATGTTCCCTGTCATATACTGTTATGCACTCCCCCCACACATCCAATTACTTGCTCTCTGTTACATTTTCATAACGAACTTGATTGCACTATAATATTCTTATATAAATCTGTTTTACCATGGCAGAACTATGACAAATAAAATGATGGCCATAATGAGCCTCAGAGGAAGAAGTGGGAAGGTTGCCTTCATGAAGACTCATCTGCACAAGATAATCTGTGGTGAGTTTGCTTTAACAAAGTCGTTTTGTAACAATGTTTTAAATAATTGATATAGTAAGCAGAATAATAATTCATAAGCAAAATCATTTTAGTTGGAGGACTCTACAGAGCATGCTTTAATATTATATATAATATTCCATTCTGGGCTCTAGACTAACTTCTCTACAGGCAGCACTGGTACTACCAACTGCCTTTGGTTGGTCGCATAAGCACATGATAATCAATGACCTTGCACGCTGATAAATACTAATTTATATACTTGAAACATTGGCATTGCCACAAAAGTTGATATTTGCAAAATATTTTAATTTGAGAGGTTAGCGTTTGCTAATACTGATCTGCTGTTTTTTTCCCCTCTTCAGTTGCTGTCTTGAGCTCATTTAATACAACAACGATGAAAGTAGAAGAATGTATGTCCAAATATTTGAAATATGCACCAGAGAGGATGGATGGCGGTGGCAGAAAGAAGTAGTACAAGAAGGGAAGTGTGGCAGTGGGGTGTGGTTAAGGCGGCAGCTGCTGGAGGAGAGGGAGGAGTGGCTCAGCCGATGATCAGACAGTTGGACAGAATCAGGTAATCAGTCAGCCATATAAGCACGGTTGTAACCTGGTTCTGATCTCTTGCAGTAGGCTAGGTCCTCTGAGAGGACCGGACTGGAGACGGCAGCGGAGGCAGCTCAGACACCCGACCCTCTCTCCAGAGGGTTCTCCAGGTTAAACTTCATCGACACATGTTTTTCATAAAAATGTATGTTGAAAAAAAGACTGCTTGTGTGTGAAATGTTGGCACACTTGATCATTCAGCCATGTCAGATAATAAAGAATGGAGTTTTCTACGTCAGTGAAATGTCTTTATTAATCTTCTTCCTGGTCTTGCTTTGACAAATTGGCTTCTTCCTAGCTGACTGTGCGTGTTGTGAACATTTGAATGACAGTGTATTTGGTGCTTTCCATGTAATGTACATGAGATCTCTTCCAGATGATTAGTACACTCACACATTTTTATTATCATTATTATTATTATTATTATCTCCCTTTTTAAATGATGGTAATAATACATTCTTGTGTGATTTTATAATGTCCTAAATGTTTTTTATACATGTAATATTTTTATTTTATTTTTTATTTTTATCCTATATGCTATTTTATGTTATACAATGTATCTTTGTTTTAATTTCTTGAAGCAAATTGAGTTCACGCTTGCCATATGAAATGTGCTATATAAATAAATTTGACTTGACTTGACACAAAAGATTCTTATGATTGCTATGTCTTACTTGTCTAAAAATGATGAGATTCAGTGCATCAGTTGATAAAATTGTAAACTTGGGTCAAATACAAAACAAAGATTTTACAAATGACCACTTTGTTTAGGGTTTTTTGCACCGTGTTTCAGGACAATCACGGATACAGCCTTCTGCAAACTTAGTGTTAATGTATCCATTTCAAGGTGTTTGGTGTTACTGGAGGTACTGTTGAACACGTCAATACTTTAGTGAAAACAGTGTCAACAAAAATACATAGTGTGTCAAACTATGTTGAAAAGCAGGACTTTATAGTGATGTTGGAATCTCAACGTTGATTGGATTTGCAAAATCTAAAGTAAAATCAATGTTGATTCAATGTTGGCGAATTCACCTATGTTGAGAAAAGTGATGTAGGAATGACGTTGATTAGATTTGCAAAATCTAAACAAATTTAAACGGTTATCCAACACTGGCACCTGACGTTGATTCAACAGTGACTCGACGTGAAAATGCCAGCTGGGTGGTTGCAAAATGGTTATAGTGCATGCCATATAACCACAATATTGCCAGTTTTCAATCACAGGTGGCAAAGTACACACATTTTTTTACTCAAGTAGAAGAACAGAGGCTTGTGTAAAAAACACTCTGGTAAAAGAAGTACTCATTCCCTTACTGTCTACCTGTCTGGAGGTAGACTAGAGCTGTCCCAACTGATAATTTTTTCGATTGATCTAAAGATTAATTTTTCAGTTATCGATTATTTCACATTGCTTGATCAATGTAACTATTCACACAATAAAGATATCAAAACATTTCTTTAACATGGCACTTGAAGCATTGCTCCTCAAGAATCTCTCCGAAATAATGCATTCTAACAAAATGAATATTAAGAAAAGTCACCCAGGAGGAATACCAAAAATAAAATCTTACCTATGTATGTCTAGCCTATGTAAAATAGTGCATTGAACAGCCACTTTAACACTGCCCTGCAGATCATTCTAAACGCAATAAATGCAGACAGATCTGCATTCCAACATAAACGATCAGAAACCTCACAGAAGCATTTTGTTCTGGTAAGTTTGCTCAACATACCTTAAACGTCGGCTTTCTCTTCAGATTGTATGCTAGCGTCTTGTCCAAATAGTACCGTTATTTCCATACGGTGCGACTGAAAGACGCGGCATAATTATGTCAGTGTTAGCTTCCCTGCAACCAGACATGCTAAAATTGTTCTTATGCGACCCCGACGTTAATTACGAGGTAGTTGAGCCTGTTTTGCCTTGTACTGTTTATGTAGAAAATTAAGAAACTTCATATCAGTAAATGATACATGTTATGTTAAATTATGGGATTTCAAATAATCCCAAATGAATGGGCTAGCGAAGGGTTGATATTCTCAGCCTCCGCAGGTCCTACCACTTCCAGATATTCGCCTACCCGAATTAATTGGTCATGTCGACGAATTTATGTCGTTGATTTCCTCGATTACGTTGACGCGTCATCCCATTCCTAGTTGTGTGACACTACGTCTGTCATGCCTGGTATGCACTGACAGGTTGGAGTCAGTTTTATGATGGTGGGAAAGCGCAGAGCAGTGATGCAACATAAAAATGATCGATAATTATCCTCAAATTAATTAAAAATAAAGTAACGAGCCTGTTTTGAAAATGTAAGGAGTAGAAAGTACAGATATGTGTTGAAATGTTGTGAGAGAAAGTAAAAATATAGAAAAAACAATACTCAAGTAAAGAACAGATACCTGAAATATCCACGCAAGTACAGTGACAAATTATTTGTACCACCACTCGGCCTCCCTGAAGTATGTCACTTTACCTATGATGCATATTGTAGAAAAGTTGATATGATGTCTTTTAAATGCTGACATCCGATGTATCTGGGGTTGCAGTAATGTACAATGCCCAAATTTTACTCTGCAGACAAGGCTAGCTGAAAATGCATTTCACATCTTTCAGTGTAGTTGTAGCCTAAAAGCAGATTATTTACTTAAATAAATTAGTGTGCATCTACGTATCTAGACAGGACAAGAAAGCAACAGTTTTCTTCACAGACTGGACTCTCCTCTTGGCCCACCACACTGTCTGCAGCTTTAGTCGGGAATGAGAGGGGCTGGCAATTACTGAAGCTTACCCCAACTCCACCAGCTGACACTCAATCCTCCTACTAATGCAATATAATTTATTCATCCGGCTCCAGCCTCTTTTACAGTTTGGTTGCCAGGATTCTCTCGTCACAAAAAAATCACAAAATGTAGTCAATCTCACCCACATGCACTTGCAAACAACAGAGTTTGTGCTTGTGATTCTGCCCAGTGTCAGGGAAAAAGAGGACTTTATCTTCACAAGAGAAAAAAAAAAAAACAACTTCTTCTGCAGCATTAGACTAGCTGTCGTGAAACTACTGAACCTAATGGAGCTTTGGAAGTAATGAGATCTGATCATCTTGAAACTAGAACAGTGGGTTTTTTCAGCCGCACCAACGCTCAGAGGGAAAACCTAAAATGAAGCTGAGACCCTTGTGTTATAGCTAAGTAGTGCTCATGTTAGAGACAAACTTTATATGAACACAATCATGTTAACATTGGTGTTTCTGTCCCCACTTGACCTCCTGCATGATGACTTCAGATCTGTCGGTGCAGATGTGTGTACGTACTGTGTTTCTGCTTTCTGCATGAGCAAACCAATGTGTTGTGTGTGTCAGCAGTCGTCATCAACAAACCATCCCCTGAGGATGTGGGTTGGACTGTCAGCCTCAGTCAGACATCTCTCACACACACACACACACGCACACGCGTTAACATACTGTATATATACTGTTAGAGTGGCGAACTTTATATAAAGAACACAAACCATTTTTCAGAAGACTATTTATAATCATATGGCTGCTGTTATAAAATGTTGTGATGGAGATCCTGACCCGCCATGCAGCCTGGAAAGTGACAAAGACACGTTTTTTTGCTGTAGATGACATCATCACAAAAAAAAAAAAAAACATTAGTGAATATAGGACCTTGTCTGGCTCTCACTCGCAGAGAGGGATGCTGACTTTTCTAATTCAATTTGGTGATTTTTTTTTTCCTATATACATATGTTTCCAGAGACAGTAACTACAACGACACAACAGTGAAGGAGACAAAGATATGTGAGTTAAAGTTTTCTGATCTAAATCTGGTCACATGACACGTCAGTAAACTGCCTGACTCTCTCTGCCGGAGACAGACGCTGTTTTTCAGGCTGAAGTGTGATGAAGAGTCTGTAGGACAGACAGGAAGACACACATGATGAAGGACAGGAGGACGGACACTTTTCCACGTAAAAATTCAGTATTTTTTTCCTAAATAAGATAACACCTGCTACCAGATTACTGTTTGTTCCTGGAATGTTGCTTTTTGGGTTGACTTGTGGGACATTCCTCTTTTATTTGACGAGTGAACGATCTGTTCAGCTGTCCGACTGAATGCCATCAGACCTTCACACTCCTGTGAACTTTTTTTTCTTACATTAAATGTAAGGTTGGCAAACCGAAGCACCCCAGAGAAAACCCATAAAAAAAAATTACGGAATCTCAATCCCATCCATTCAGTTTTGAGAAATCTTGGGCCTGGCGATTGTGGCAGCACGAGGAGCATGCTCTGGGCAACACTTGGTTAAGAATACATTTTATGCCAAACAACGCCACCCTGGGGGTTTCACCCAGGGACCCTTCTGGTTCTTCTAATGGTCAACTTGTCAACTAAATAAGGCGCTCAGGTCCGTTTTACAATGGAGGCAGAGACAGCATTTCTCGGTATAAAACATTTATTAACTTCAATTTCAAAAGTCTTAAAACGTCACCATTAAGAGGTCACTCACTGGGGGCAAAACAGGGATATACAAAAAACAGGTGCACAAACGAAAATGAGTCCAAGGACCAAATACAAAGTAGCAAATAAAACAGCTAAACAAACTGCAACAGAAAAGCAAATTTCAAATAAAAATGCAACATAAGAAAATCAAAATCCAAAACATACCAAACGGGAGCGCGGAGACATGAGAGGAAACACGAGGAACTTCAAGGAGGGCGGAAACACAAACAACTTCGAGGACATCACACCAAATGAACTGACAAGGAGTGCAGGGAAAACAACGACTATATACACAGACACACTGATGAGGGGACGAGGTACAGGTGAGGAGAGAGAGGAGGGAAGAGGACAGGTGAGATAACGAAGGGGAAGCACAGAGGAGAAGCACAGTAGGCCACTGACCACGGCTCCGATCTTGTTTTGCTCCGCCGTCCGGCAATCCCCACCGGTTGCGATTTGAGTTCGCCATGGCGCAGTACGCTAGGACGACTGTGACGTCGCGAGACCGAGGAGTTCTCGCACAGTTAAAGGTTTGTGTTAAACATAACAACCAAGAGATACAAAGGTCAGTGTTCCCAACGAAGGAGTACAAGAAGGACGGACTTTCTGGATTTGTCTCTCCACTATGGGTAAAAGTAGCCTGTTTTATATCTAGATGCTCTTAATTTATTTTGTGTTTCTTTTAGATTTTCTATCTGTCTAGAAAGTGCTTTGTTGATAAAGTTTACCTTTTGTTGTTGTTGTCTCAGCCACCTTTTTTAGCTACAGACAACAGAGAAGAGATAAAACTGCACCAGTAAAATATTAACTAAATGAAAGTTGCCGTTTACAGTAAAGTTATAAGATAACAATAATAATGTAGTAATTATCAAAATGATTCTGTATATTTCAGTGTCTACTTTTAAGAGGAGAACAATAGCCCTCCTGCTCCTGCTTGCAAGACTGCGGATGAGGGGTGGAAGGAGAAGGAGTCTGCATTGGGTCCATCCACTGAACCAGCGCAGGCATCAAATAGGGGATTTTCATCATCGTATGGCTGAACTGCGGCTGGACTGTCAACGCCATCACCACTATTTCCGCATGAGTGCAGAGCAAATGGATGAGCTCCTATCATTCATTGGACCTGAACTTACCAGGAAGTCTACCAATTTTAGAGCAGCCATAGAACCCAAGCAGAGACTGGCTGTTGCATTGAGGTGATCTTCAGATTTTATAGACAATAAATCACTGACCACAAGCTTTGGAAAAAAGGTTTAATTTAGAAAAAATAAAAATATAAGTGTACAGGCACACGTTCTGTATTACAAATATTAAAATAGAATTACAAAACCACACAAAAACAACTATATACATAAGACAATGTTGCCTCACAGATCTGTGAAGGCACTCTCATCCCACTGTGGATCCTCAGTGGACGCCAGCATCTGCATAAATGACCCTGGATTCCTTTGCTAGGTTGGTGGGGGGTGCTGTTGAAACCTTCCTTGCCTTGAGCGTGTTAAAGTGAGGGTGGGCAGAGTTGGGCCAAGTTGACACACAGGTTGTGTGGGTGGCTGCTGGGGTGCAGTGCTCCTTTTAAGATTCGAAGTTCAAAATCCCAATTTTAGCCTGCTGCCTATTCTCATCATCCAGTTTATTAAGGACCGGGATGAGGCTTAGGGCAAAATAATATGATTCATCAAGCCCTGTTTGAGGTTTGGGATCCGGTTGTTCAAGGGTCGCAATGAGTTGCTCTTCAGTGTCTGTAGATGGTGGCCGAGTGCTCCTCCTGGTCTCAGCCTGTGTCTGCATGGGGCTGCGGGACCTTTGGGCCCTCTCCCCAGAAGTGGAGGGTTGAGGTTCTGCTGTTGCAGATGCTGGTGGTTGTATGCTGGTGCTGGCCTGTTCATCCGAACCACAAAAAGACAGTGGTGTCGCAGACCTCTCCTCCACATTGGCTGGAGGAGCACTGAGGTGACTTTTTGTACTATAAAGAAAAAAAAACACAAAAAAGTGAATTTATGTGATAGTAAAAATATTACATTAAAGGAATTCTGATTCTGATTCTTATTATTTGCTTAGGGATTTGATGATCAGTTTATTTGCAATGTTGATACTGTTGATCATCAATACTGTTATCACTGTTAGATCATGTCATACAGACCTTCTTGGCTGCAGATACGGCAAAAGAAAGGACATGATGTCATTATATTTCCAGTCTTTAGCTAGACCTCCTGCAGAGCCCCTTGCTAAAACCTTTTTTTTAGCTTTTCACAAAACTGCCCCTGAATGTCCTCCACTTTGCTTTGCAATCATCAACTGAAACAAAGAAAAGAGACAGGTTAATGAATTGATCTCCCATGTAACTCGTGTGTTTTTTTTTTGTTTTTTTTTTATTCCCTCACAGGTACTTGGCTTCAGGGGACTCCTTAATCAGCCTTGCTTTCAGTTACCACCTGGGTCACACAACAGTTGCCGCCTCGGTCCACATGGTTTGTGCAGCCATTGAAAAGGGAATGATAGAGAAGTTCCTACCCAGGCCAACCCCAGACACCTGGTAGGAGGTTACACAAAGGTTCCGGGAAAAATGGAACTTCCCAAACTGCCTGGGAGCACTTGACGGCAAGCATGTCGTCATCCAAGCACCACCACTGTCTGGTAGCCAATATTTCATCTACAAAAAGACATTCTTTCTTGTACTTTTGGCACTTGTGGATGCTGACTACGGATTCAGGTCCATTCAGGTGGGAGACTTCGGGAGAACAAGTGATGGTGGGGTGTATGCATGATCGGACTTAGGAAGAGGAATGGAGAGCAAGACACTACATGTCCCACAAAGTACCTCTCTGCTCAATGCTGCTCACCTCGGGGATGTGCCTTATGCCATGGTAGCTGACGCAGCATTCCCTCTGAAGCCCTACCTGATGAGACCCTACCCCGGACACAATCTCTCTAAAAAAAAAAAGTATTTTCAACTACAGACTCTCTAGAGCAAGGATGGTGGTTGAGAATGCTTTTGGCATTCTGGCATCCCGGTGGAGGATTTTCCATCACAGGATTAACCTACACCCCCAAAATGTGGACACACTCGTGATGGCTGCTTGTATCCTGCACAATTTCGCATTTTCCTCTTCTGAAAATGTGAGGCCGTTGGAAGAGGCTGAGGGGGGGAGACAAATGGCACCAGTGCCTAACATGGGAGGAAACAGGGCTTCAAGAGAGGCCTGTGCTGTGAGAGAATGTTTTGCAACTTTCTTCACCTCGCCTGAAGGCAGTGTGTCTTGGCAGGACAGGATGGTGTGATAGGTTTAAAGAACTTTGGACAACTGTAAATACTTTTGTCATGTTTGGAGTTTGCGTGTTTGTTGAGAATGCAAATAATTGTAAAAATGTGTGTGATTAGTTCTTAAAATGGAAGGTTTTTAAAAAACTGTGTGAGGAATTCTTGTCAGCCCCCCTCACAAGTTTTGCAAGTGTGAAAGTAACACCTCCTGTGAAAAGGGGTCAAGACAAAGGCAAGGTAAAGTACAAGACCACCCCCGACAGAAACCACTCTACAGAAACTTAAACTTGTCCACACGTACCAAAACAATTTTTTTTTTCTCCGTCTTCCTCTGCATCGTTTCAAGAATATTTGCATCCACACGGATCCACTCAAAACGACTCAAAAAGCTGTAGTTCATATTCCAGGCCTCCAGGTGGCGCTTGAAATTCACCAAAAACGGAGAAGAAGAGATGGAGCATGCGCATAAAGCATGCGCGCTGTTTACAAACAGACCGTAGAAGGAGAATCCGAAAACAAGAAGAAGACGAAAATGGCTAGTGCATGGGTGTCAAACTCGCGGCCTGCGGGCCAGCTGCGGCCCCCGGGCCGATATATTGTGGCCCCCGCCTTGATATGAAAGTTTAATGTTAGTGGGGCCCGTGAGTTTTATGTAAATGGCACTTTGCCGCGTTGTGTGTGGAAGGTCCCTTTGTTGCGCTTGGAAGGTCCTTTTGTAGCACCATCTGGAGCTGAACGAACCTACCAATCACAGGGGCAACCGGGCTTGATGCAAGCAGAGAAACATTTCACAACAACAATGGTGGCGCCCGTGTAACACCGCATAGCCGTAACAGAATTACTACTTCTTGGACGAAGTCAATGTTACCGGCATTACAGAGGCGGGCAGACCTCCGACGGGGCCACTCAGCCAGCTCCCGGCCACCGTCCCGCGTCGGGGCCGGGAGAAAGAGGCTGGGTTTTGGCCTTGTTGGGGGTCTGTCTGCCTCGGTGGTATGGCCAGCGGAACATTGGTATTGGCTAGGACATACAACGCCGCTAGCTTAGAAGCCATAATGTCGTAACCATCCAAAGTAGACTTACCGCGAGTTATGAGATTGTGAAACGATGATATATGATCCTGTAGAAGCCACAAGTCCGTATGATATCAACCTTGTTTTAAGAAAAACATGTTTTATTCACGATGTCATGGAAAAGTACCACACTACCCACAATCCTATAGTGTAACAGCAACGTCTCCGATTGGTGGAGCTCGCTGTAACCATGGAAATGTTTACCCAAACCGCGAAATTCACTTCCGGAACCGGAGCCGTTTAAACAGTGGGCGGTGACGGTTGAGCTCTATGTGACTGAATCTGCATTCACACTCAAAGCCTGCAGTGAATTTATTGCAATTTATTGAGCTTAAAATTATAAATGATGTGCAGGAAATATAACAATGATATCAAAGCATGTCAATTTATAAACCTTTTTATTGAAAAGTATAGGTTGTATCAAATATAATGAGTGCCGTCAGTTGACTCATGTGTGTAACTTCTAAAATATCGCACAATGCGCTTTTTTAAAGAAACTGAAGGCCTGTTCTCAGATAAAACAATTTGCAAAAAAAAAAAAAAAAAACACATCTAGACTGTCTCATACCATTTTAATAACGCGGTGTGCAACTTGAATTTAAAAAAGTCTGTTCGCGGTATGCTTTTGAAATATTCACCGTAAAATACCAAATAATAGCCGGGGCGTTTATTTGTTTCAATCACTTAACAGACCAGGCGACAATTTGCGATAGGCGTTTAATTCCTTTCTCTCAAAAATCCGGAATGAAGATGTCACAAACTTCTCCAGCTTCTCTGTGAATTCTCTGGCATCCTTCTGGGCAATAGCTGTACGTCTTCTGCAAGTGAAGTTGTTGCGGCAGAGGAAACAATTTAGTCCACCAGCACTCGCGGCAAACTCCTCAGCTCTGCTCTCACTCACGGTGGCATACATTTGACCGAAATACCTGATGCGGCCCAGCCTCACCCAGACTCTGCCTCCAGTGACCCCCAGATAAATTGAGTTTGAGACCCCGGGCTAGTGCAAGGAAACCAGAAGCTCCTGCCCGGTGCCTCAGGTCAGCTGACCAGCTGCTCCTGGAGGTACCGAGGTCTAAGCGGAAGCGCAGAGGGGAAAGAGCTTTTTCCATTGCCGGTCCCAAACTTTGGAACGTCCTCCCGCTCCATATCAGACAAGCCCCCTCACTGTCCATTTGTAAAACGCATCTTAAAACCCATTTTTATTCCTCAGCTTTCAACCCAGCATGAGACTCTGCTCTTGTTTTAGTGTCTTATTGTTTTTAATTGTTTTTATTGTTTTAACATTTTTATTGTTTTTATTTTTTTTGTTTCCTATGTTTTATGTTTCATGTTCTATTTCTTTTCATGTACAGCACTTTGTTCCAGCTATGGCTGCTTAAAGCGCTTTATAAATAAAGTTGAGTTGAGTTGTGTGGACCGATAATAAGGTCGAACTGCTGCTGCGACTCACACTCGACTACAAGGCGAGTAAGTTGCAAGAAACACGAACACAAGCAGTAGTCCGCCATTGTTGTTGTTGTTGTTGTTGTTATGAGACGTAGCGGGGTGGGGCGATTTTGTCATCGCTTTGGAAAGTATGCGGATTCGCCGTCCACACGAGAACGGGAGGGCTGCGTTTTCGGATTTTTCCACCCTGAGACCTGTTTTCAAAAAAATGCGTTTTCAGTCGCTGCGTTTTCAGGATCCGTGTGGTCGGTCGGCCAAAACGATGCAATACATGTGTGTTTTTGCACAAAAACACAAAAGAGCGTTTTCGTGTGGATGGCCACTTAGCAAAGCAGTTGAATTTCTGTTACTTTATACACTTTAACTTATGTCAAGCAATATCACAAATATATGTTTCAATTACACATCATGGAACTTTATATTATCACCTTAAATACTTGCAATATACCTATCTATCTGTCGATCTAATTCTTCATTATCACAATTAACACCACTGCCCTGATATGTTGGGTTACTTCACACAATGGGTTTTCAAAATGCATAACATAATAGCTTGATCTTCAAGCTGCACTGAAGCCAATTATTAACTTACCATCCACACTCAAAGCTGCCGATATGGCATTCCACGCAGCCTCCTTCTTATGAGTATCCTTATAAAAAGGATTGGTGACATCATCCATTATTTTGTGGTTCTCAACCTCCAGGATAAGCTTCTCTTCGTCCATGGTCTCTTCAATGACCTCTGAAAACCTCTGACCTGTTTACTCCGGGCCTGGCCCCGCCCATTCTGATGATGTAGTTAAGTGAAATATGATCCGTCGTCAAGAGGTTGTATTAACACGCGTGTTTTATTTTGAAAAGTAACCAGATGTTTTATTGTTGAGTATGTACCTAACTTCCTGTTTCGCTATATTTGCTCTGTGCTGAATTGCTGCGTCCTGCTCTGGCATCCGCCAGAAATAGAAGTCCTGCATATCTGTGCCGGAAGGCTCCGGACTGCCGGATCTGGGACAGAGCTGATACACAGCGCAGCGGACCTGGTGGGGATTGACACATTGACTAAAGTGAACGTATCTGCTCCACTGGTGTGGCGGAGACGCAACGCAGCGGAGACTATCCAGTGGAAATTAGGGGTGAGCTCTGACTTCCTGTCATCTCCAGAGACTCCACTGCGCTCTGACTTCTTAACGTCTTCATAGACCCCACTGAGCTCTGACTTCCCATCGTCTTCATATGCACCTTTGAGTCCAGACGAGCGTTATTTACAAAAGCTGAGATATATACAGGTGCAATGAGTCCAAGGACCAAATACAAAGTAGCAAATAAAACAGCTAAACAAAGTGCAACAGAAAAGCAAAGTTCAAATGAAAATGCAACAAAAGAAAATCAAAATCCAAAACATACTAAACGGGAGAGCGGAGACACGAGTAAACACAAGGAACTTCGAGGACATCACACCAAATTAACTGACAAGGAGTGCAGGGAAAACAAAGACTTTATACAGACACACTGATGAGGGGTTGAGGAACAGGTGAGGGGAGAGAGGAGGGAAGAGGACAGGTGAGATAACGAAGGGGAAGCACAGAGGAGAAAGCACAGTAGACCACTGTGACCTCGGAGTTGCTGTCGTCTCCATAGACCACTCTGAGCTCTGACTTCCTGTCATCTCCAGAGGCTCCACTGAGCTCTGTCTTCCTATTATCTTCGTAGACCACTGTGAACTCGGTGTTCCTGTCATCTCCACGGACCACTCTGTGCTCTGACTTTCTGTCAGATCCAGACTCCTGTCCTCGAAGGCTTTGAGCAAGACCTTGATCAGAGAATCATTGGTTTTTATTTCTTAGTTTTTTTCCTGGTTAATGGTTTTAATGGGGAGGGTGGAAACGCAAGGAACTTCGAGGACACCAAATGAACTGACAAGGAGTGCAGGGAAAACAAAGACTTTATACACAGACACACTGATGAGGGGATTAGGAACAGGTGAGGAGAGAGAGGAGGGAAGAGGACTGGTGAGGTAACAAAGGGAAAGCGCAGAGGAGAAAGCACGGAGGAAACAATACTGGCTGAAAGAGGGAGACAAACATGCAACAAGAAGGAAGTGGAAAACATAGAGGGAAGAACACAGGAGACACTGAAAGGACACGAGAGGGCATGGATTCAAAGCATAAGATAAAACAAAACACCGAACCATGACATCTTGCACATTTTCTTGTCAAAATATGGCTCTCCTTCACCTCCTCTTCAACCTCCATGTCACTGGACCCGCAAACAAATCATTTTTGGAAGTGCACCACGCTCACCTGCCCATCTTTGAACTCTCTGAAGCAGTACTTGCATGCCAACTGCTGGTTGTACATGCCACACAGGAAGGCCCAACCAGAGCAATATCCTACTCGATGCTATTGGTAAATCATTTGCATACAGAACTACCATGACATTACACAGGGAGAACCCTTTCCTTTGGTTTACTGTGGTGGTCTTATGTAGTAATATTTAATAAAATTACTGTACAACTTATTTTTTTTACTCTTACATCAAATGTAAAGTGGGTGAAACGGAGCAACCCATAGAAAACCCCCAAAAAACACGGATCTCAATCTCATCTGTTCTATTGAGAAATCTTGGGCCCGGCCTTCAAATGACTAAAATCCCAGTCAGATCAAGCATCTTAACAAGTCCAACCAATGTAGACACCTCCTCACAACCTTGTGGAGTCAGAGGTTCAGAAGTCCTGCGCCCATGCCTCGATTGTCCAAGCCGAGTTCGACCCACTGTACGGGTTGGGATTGTTTCAGGACATCCCGAAGATGCTAAATCACGTCAGGATTCAGGGAATCTAGAGGCCGGGTCAACGTCTTGAGATTGTCAAGTTTTTTTCCTTGAGAAGTTCTTTCAGTGTGTCAGTTCCATTTGGTTCTACTGTGGTGGTCTAATGTAGTAATTAGGGCCGGGACTCGATTAAAAAAATTAATCGAATTAATCAGAGGCTTTGTAATTAATTAATCGAAATGAATCGCATTTTAATCGCATATAAATATTTGACCTGAGAACAGTGAGAAGCAATTTTTTTCACATGGATTTTAGTATACCATTGAATAATGACTGAATACAGAAGCTTAAGCAACAAAAAATTGTTTTTGTTTTTTCAAGACCAACAGACCAGTGCAATTTTTAAATATTTTTTTGGCCTTTTATGGCTTTATTGACAGAACAGCTGAAGATATGACAGGAAACAGGGAGAGAGAGAGAGAGGGGGAGTGACACGCAGCAAACGGACCCAGGCCGGGAGTCGAACCTGGGTCCGCTGCAGAGCAAATGTGAAGTGGGTGAAACGGAGCAACCCGTAGAAAACCCCCCAAAAACACGGATCTCAATCTCATCCGTTCTGTTGAGAAATCTTGGGCCCGGCCTTCAAATTACTCAAATCCCAATCAGATTGAGCATCTTGACAAGTCCAACCAATGTAGACACCTCCTTACAACCCCCTGGAGAAACCACAGAATACAGATGCCCTGATGATGTCAGATCTCTAAACTCTGAACTTGTTCTGTAGAGCACTGATTTCTACTGCTCAGAACCCCATCTCCTCTTCAACCTCCATGTCACTCGACCTGCAAACAAATAATTTTTTGAATCGTTTCCACAAAGAGGGCCTCTTGCAGTTCTTCTTTGTTGTTCTACGGCTCTCCTTCACCTCCTCTTCAATCTCCATGTCACTCGACCCGCAAGCAAATAGTTTTTTGAATCGTTTCCACAAAGAAGGCCTCTTGCACTTCTGATTTGTTGATCTATGGCTCTCCTTCACCTCCTCTTGTCTGAAGTGTCTTGTCTTGTCCTCCTGCACCATAACTATCTCTTCATCGTTGTTGTTGACCCGATAATGCGACGGTGCAACAGTCAGATTCCTGTCCTTGATGACTTTAAGCAAGAACTTGATCAGCGAATCCTTGGTTATTATTTCTTCGTCTTTTTCCTGGTTAATGGTTTGAATGTCTCTTTCAAGATCCTGGATCTTCTGACTGTGCTCAGTGTATTCCCAATACATAGCTTTGCACTCTGATCTCTCTGTTGTTATAGTCTTCACTGAGCTCTGACTTCCAGTCATCTCCAGAGACTCCACTGAGCTCTGTCTTCCTATTGTCTTCGTGGACCACTGTGAACTCTGAGTTCCTGTCGTCTCCACAGACCAGTCTGAGCTCTGACTTCTTGTCATCTCCAGAGACTCCACTGAGCTCTGCCTTCCTATTGTCTTCGTAGACCACTGTGAACTCGGAGTTCCTGTCGTCTCCACAGACCCCAGTGAGCTCTGACTTCCTAACGTCTTCATAGATCCCACTGAGCTCTGACTTCCTGTCGTCCTTATAGACACCAATGAGTTCTGACTTCCTAACGTTTTCATAGACGCCACTGAGCTCTGAGTACCTGTTCTCTTTATAGACTCCAATGAGTTCTGACTTCCTGTTGTCGTCACAGACCTCTCTGAGCTCTGATTTCCTAACCTCTTCATAGACCAATGTGAGATCGGAGTTCCTGTCATCTCCACAGACCACACTGTGCTCTGACTTTCTGTCATCTCCGCAGGCAACTTTGATCTCTGACTTTCTGTCATCTTCACAGAACCCTCTGTGCTCTGACTATCTGTCAGATTCAGATTCTTGTCCTCGATGGCTTTGAGCAAGAGCTCGATCACAGAATCCTTGGTTTTTATTTGTTCGGTTTTTTCCTGGTTGATGGTTTTAATTTCTCTTTCAAGAGCCAGGATCTTCTGACGGAGCTCAATGTATTCCCAATACATAGTTTTGCGCTCTGATCTCTCTGTTATCATCTTCACTGAGCTCTGACTTCCTGTCATCTCCAGAGACTCCACTGAGCTCTGTCTTCCTATTGTCTTCGTAGACCACTGTGAACTCGGAGTTCCTGTCATCTCCACAGACCACTCTGAGCTCTGACTTCCTGTCATCTCCAGAGACTCCACTGAGCTCTGTCTTCCTATTGTCTTTGTAGACCACTGTGAACTTGACGTTCCTGTCATCTCCATAGACCACTCTGAGCTCTGACTTCCTGTCATCTCCAGAGATCCCAGTGAGCTCTGTCTAGACCACTGTGAACTCGGAGTTCCTGTCGTCTCCACAGACCACTCTGAGCTCTGACTTCCTGTCATCTCCAGAGACTCCACTGAGCTTTGTCTTCCTATTGTCTTTGTAGACCACTGTGAACTTGAAGTTCCTGTCGTCTCCATAGACCACTCTGAGCTCTGACTTCCTGTCATCTCCAGAGACTCCACTGAGCTCTGTCTTCCTATCGTCTTCGTAGACCACTGTGAACTCGGAGTTCCTGTTGTCTCCACAGACCACTCTGTGCTCTGACTTTCTGTCGGATTCAGATTCCTGTCTTCGACGGCTTTGAGCAAGAGCTTGATCAGAGAATCCTTGGTTTTTATTTCTTCATTTTTTTCCAGGTTAATGGTTTTAATGTCTCTTTCAAGATCCAGGATCTTCTGATGGACCTCAGTGTATTCCCAATATATAGCTTTGCGCTTTGATCTCTCTGTTGTTATCGTCTTCACTGAGCTTGGACTTCCAGTCATCTGAAGAGACTCCACTGAGCTCTGCCTTCCTATTGTCTTTGTAGACCACAGTGAACTCGGAGTTCCTGTCGTCTCCAAAGTCCCCAGTGAGCCCTGACTTCCTCTGGTCTTCATAGACGGCAATGAGTTCTGATTTCTTTTCGTCTTCACAGACCCAACTGAACTCTGTCTTCCTATCCTCTTCCTAGACCACTGAGAGATCGGAGTTCCTGTCTTCTCCACACACCACTCTGAGCTCTGACTTCCTGTCGACCTCACTAATCTCCGACTTTCTATCCTCTCTGTAGTCCACCCTAAGATCCGAGTTCCTGTTGTCTCCACAGATCTCACTGTGCTCTGACTTCCTGTCGTCTCCACAGACTCCTCTGTGCTCTGACTTGCTACCCTCTTCGTAGACCACTGTGAGATTGGAGTTCCTTTTGTCTCCACAGATCTCACTGTGCTCTGACTTCCTGTCATCTCCACAGACCCCTCTGTGCTCTGACTTCCTGTCGTCGTTGCAGACCCTTCTGTGCTCTGACTTTCTGTCGTCTTCATAGACCTCGCTAATTTCCGACTTCCTATCCTCTCTGTAGTCCACCCTAAGTTCTGAGTTCCTGTTGTCTCCACAGATCTTACTGTGCTCTGACTTCCTGTCGTCTCCGCAGACTCCTCGGTGCTCTGATTTTCTACCCTCTTCGTAGACCACTGTGAGATTGGAGTTCCTTTTGTCTCCACAGATCTCACTGTGCTCTGACTTCCTGTTATCTCCACAGACCCCTCTGTGCGCTGGCTTCCTGTCGTCGTCGCAGACCCCTCTGTGCTCTGACTTTCTGTCGTCTTCATAGACCTTGCTAATCTCCTACTTCCTATCCTCTCTGTAGTCCACCCTAAGATCCGAGTTCCTGTTGTCTCCACAGATCTCAATGTGCTCTGACTTCCTGTCATCTCCGCAGACTCCTCTGTGCTCTGACTTCCTACCGTCCTTGTAGACCACTGTGAGATTGGAGTTTTTTTTGTCTCCACAGATCTCACTGTGCTCTGACTTCCTGTCATCTCCACAGACCCCTCTGTGCTCTGACTTCCTGTCGTAGTTACAGACCCCTCTGCGCTCTGATTTCCTGTCATCTCCACAGACCCCTCTGTGCTCTGACTTCCTGTGATCTCCATAGACCCCTCTGTGCTCTGACTTCCTGTCGTCGTCACAGACCCCTCTGTGCTCTGACTTTCTGTCATCTCCACAGACCCCTCTTTGCTCTGACTTCCTGTCGTCGTCACAGACCCCTCTTTGCTCTGACTTTCTGTCGTCTTCATAGGCCTCGCTAATCTCCGACTTCCTATCATCTCTGTAGTCCACCCTAAGATCCGAGTTCTTGTCGTCTTCACAGGCCCCTCCGTGCTCTGACTTCCCACCCTTTTCATAGACAACTGTGAGATTGAAGTTCCTGTTGTCTCCACAGATCTCACTGTGCTCTGACTTTCTGTCATCTCCACAGACCGCAATGAGCTCTGGCTTCCTGTCGTCTTCTTAGACGCCATTGAGTCCTGACTTTCTGTCGTCATCTCAGACCCCTCAGTGCTCTGACTTTCTGTCGAGTTCATAGACTCGACTGAGCTCTGACTTCCTATCCTCTTCATAGACCACTGTGAGATTGGAGTTCCTGTTGTCTTCACAGACCCCTCTGCGCTCTCACCTTCTGTAGTCGTCACAGTCTTCTCTGTGCTCTTCATCAATTCATTATGTTCAGTGATGAAGCAAAGCAGTTTTCTCAGCTTCTCCACTCCTGCATTGGAAAGTGTATCCTCTTCCATGTCCCCTATTGTTTTCCAATTAACAGGGCAAAGTAGAATCACGCTAAACTCTAAGGGCTTCCTGACGTCTAATGTGTATTATCTGCTGCCAGAGTATTTGTTATCTCTTCGATTCTGATTCACAATTCAGATCGGGAGTAACTGGGGAAAGTATCCTCTGCTGGAGCACATAAAGTCTCTGTGATTCTGATTCAGAATGCAGATCAAAGCAATAGATGATGTCATCGAACATCATAGGAAATCAAAGGAATTTGGAATCCCTGGGCATTTCACTGGGCACCTTTTGTCACTAGGCAACAGGAAAACTCCATTCCAAACCCTTTAGAATGCTGCAGCAGATGATTGGCTGTTTGAGTCAGATCTGATTAGTTTTTCATAAAAACTCATTAGAATTAATCACAATGTTTGATTACAATAATTAGCATAGAGTAAACGCCTTTGTTACCCTTTAGCCCATAATGTGGATAAAAAACACTGTGTTCTACGATTGTGTAGCACAGGGGTGGCCAACCATTCAGAGACGAAGAGCCAACTTTTTAACTGTGTTACTGCAAAGAGCCACATCATACACACGAGAGCATATGAATATCCCCCATACCTTCCTCACACACACACACACACACACACACACACACACACACACACACACAGAGACCTCTGCTCAGCCAGATTTACTTTAAATGTCACAAACCTACATGATAATGACAGAAATGGACTCCTACAGTACTAAGACCACAAGCCAGTAATTTTCCACAATGAACATTGTGTGCACTGTCTCGCACACACAAACTCTCAGTTCAACCAAGTCCATAAATAAAAATATAACAATTTACGATAGCGTTTTTCTCTTACTATGCATGTTGCTTAGTGGGACTTCTGACATTCCTTGCCTTGAACAATCCTCATTCAAATCTGGCTTGTATTCCGTTGTTGCCACTCGAAGCAATTCTTGTGTGTCAGTCAGAACTGATCAATGCTATGATTTCACATGTTTCATGGTAGAAAACACAGACTGGCAGACGAATGTTGACTCAAACATTGACAGTATCTTGAGTGCAGCCCGTTTGACACTGGGGTATTTTTCCATTGGCACATGCGGTTTCCTCATGAAACCAGGCAAAGAGCCGCATGTGGCTCAGGAGCTGCGGGCTGGCCAGGCCTGGTGTAGCATGAAGGAACTACAAACTATCATTTTTTTTAGACAGATTACCTTGAATTGCCTTCAACACCTTAAACCAGGGATGTGGGAACTAAACGATGCTGTAACCTTTGCCAAATTGCCAATTTTGCAGGTTATGAAGAATCCGTCAGAGAAAGTGCTTCACAAAGTTTATGAAGTTTCTCCTAACTCAAAAATTCACAACTTGAGCCATTTTATCAAGGGATTCTAGGGAATGTCTCTCTGTCTTCATCTCCTTCCAGTTTTTGACCGTATGTGACCTATAATACATTGGTGTTTAAGTTTGTCATCTGCTGTTGTGCACAACATCTCAAATTTTGTCATAATTGTTTCTAAATTGCGATCAGATACATGTTATCCTGACCCCTCAAATTAATACAACAAACATGAACAGTGCGCACCATTTACTACATCATATAGATCCTATATACCATGTCTTTGGGCAGTCTGTCATCAGAAAATGTTATCTCCAGTGTTCGATATTTATTTCCTATTATGAGCGCGAAATAAAAAAAATTAAATAAAAACACTGCATCCAGCAATTTACAAGGAAGTTGAACACAACATCATCCAATGTAGGAAAAACCAAGCTTCACATTCCTCAAAGATTCACTTCTTTATACTTTTTTTTGCACATGTTAAAGGAATAGTACACAAAGTCAAATAGCAGAAATGAACTATAAACTACTTTTTAATCAATGTAAAATGTAAAAGAACTTGATTACTTATTTGTTCATTATATTTATAATTATGTAACCTAGCACACATTAATTGGATTAAGGCTATATTAACCCTGGTTACACATATTTTCACTTTTATTTTTATTTAATGTAATGGTCCTTATTTGCTTCTGGATTTTATCTCAGCTGTATCACTATCTGCTACAATTGTGACTTACAGACGGCATTTATGTTTGTTCGAGTTGTGTATAAATCATAACACTGGTTGTTTGGACCTTGTGGTGACTAAATAAAAAGAACCTGAAAATATCTGTTTTTCCACTACAGTCGAATGTTAACAGTCTTGATATAGTTTATATTTAGAGCTGCGCTTGCATTGTCAACTCAATAATTGATTTATCGAACAAAAGAAAACTGTCGGCTACTTTTAATATAGATATATGTGGTTTACACGCCAAATATGTCAAACATCGTCTGTTTCCAGCTCCTTAATAGTAAAAAAGTGCTGTTTTTTGTCATTTCTGACAGTAAATGTAGAGTTTGGGGGATTTCGACAGTTGTTTGAACAAAAGATGACAGTTGAATGTTTTTTTTTAACATCATATAGACCAGGGGTGGGGAACCTCCGGCCTCCGGGACGTATACGGCCCGTGGGACTGTTTGGTCCAGCCTGCAAGGCAAACCATAAGTACACCCATAAAAAATAAATGCAGGAAAAATTATTTCAAATGTGCAATTAAATGCCCCCGGGGCGGGTGTCTGTCTTTCTGGGCCAAGATCAATGTCATTGAACACAACATCAGCAAAACTGTCATCACGTGTTATCGCATCGTGTCCTCAGTGATTGACAGGTCTCAACAACGAGAGGAGACTAGCTTTGGCTATAACGCAACATGGTGACTAAAAAAAGAAAAGTTGTGTAGCTCTTTCCAGGATAAATGGACTAATGAATTCATCTTTGTGGAAGTGATAGGCAAGCCCATGTGCCTGGTGTGTGGGGACGTGCTGGCCGTAATGAAAAAGTCAAAGCTTGACCATCATTACAGCACGAAACATGCGAAACTGGATGCGTTGAAAGGACAAGTGCGCATGGACAAAGTTGCTGCTCTTCGGCGGAGGTTGAGTGGCAGCAAGCAGTTTTATCCAAACCGCTAGCGGACCAGGACAACGTGACGCAGGCTAGCTTCGTGGTGAGTAAGCTAATTGCTAAGAAGCTGAAACCTCATAAGGTGAATTTGCAAACTCCCTGTTTCCACTCAACAATTTCACCTCAGATTGATAGTAAATAACCTTATATGAGACAACTCAGATCTGTCATTTTCAAGTGAATTAGAGGTGATATATGAGATTTTAGAGGGCCGTATTTGTTTATTTTCACATCAGAATGCTCTGTAAGTTTGAAATTATTTGAGGTACACTATGAGGTTATCTACTATCAATGTGAGGTGAAATTGTTGAGTGGAAATGGAGTTTTCTTTCAATAGCAGTCTGAATACAGCTCACTCAGATGTCATTTTTCGAGTGATGTAAAGGTCATATATGACTTTTCAGAGAGCTGTATTTTTTTCATTTCACATTGATTGATGACAGTCCCCATCTACATTGATGATTTGAGGTACATTATAAGGTTGTATACTGTTGATCTGAGGTAAAATTGCTGAGTGGAAACAGTGCTCTGAATCTTGTGTGATGGCCATACGTGAGGGTGGAGATGTTCACATTAAAATGTATTTTCTATGCTCTGTTTTAGTTATATGTGATTGGTTGCAACAAAGTATGAGACAGGTTTCTGAAACCAAACACAAAAAGCCATAAATAAACACATGATTAGGGCATTGTTCTGTAAGCCCTGCTGTAAAGATAACACCGTGGGTCTTCCTCGAAGACGTAACCGAGAAAATTATTTCAATGCTATCTGTCTTACCATCTACACTGTTCTTCTTGCATGGTTTCTGTCTAGGCTATCGGCACTAATTTCACACAGTCTTAGTCCCCTCTTGTCTTTTATAACGGTTTATATATGGCGTATTAAGATTCTGAACTTGTATTTGCTTCAAAGATAGCCCTTTATTTGTCAGCAAGATGCAGAAGGCGGGGTGGTGAGGTAGGTAATGGTGCTGTGAACTCATAGTATGAGGGTGAGCACAGTTTCAGCCTTAACAAATAGCTAGACTTGTAATCAAGAGGCCTTTCGTGTCATTGCAAGCTTGTCCCGTCTCGGTCCTGTTGCCCAGTGTTTGATGTAAATGAAGTGTGCCCGTCTTTCTCTCCTGTAAATCCGTTCTCAAAGGTGCCTCTGCAGTTCGTATGGTATGATTGGCCTCTTTTCAGCAAGTGATGTTTGTGTGATACACATACATGTCTACAGTGTAACAATGCAGGTCTAATTTATATAAATATGTTTTAAAAAATGCACAATATTTAGATAAAGAATCTAGTATTTATACTAAATATACTTGATTGTTGTCATGAGTTTCTTCTATCTTCAGAAACTGATGTGCCATTCACAAATTGAAATCTTGAATGAAGCAGATGATGTTGAAGTCCTCCAGTGTGGTTGGGAAACTTTTTATCAGCTCCATCCTCAATATGCAATGCTAAAATCTCTGCAAAGATGGTACAAGTTGTAACGTTTTGGTTTTTTTTATGTCCCCTTAGTTTGCCATCAAATTAAATGAATTAAATTAATACAGCAGCCTCTATTCGATGAATATAAAACCAACAGGAACAGATTATTAAAAATTAATTGGATTAAAACAATAAGATAAACTGAGATGGATAAAATTAAAATTGGCTAAAACATGTATTAATGGTCATGATGTTTATGTTATTGCAGTTAAGTTAAAAAGGCAATAAAAATATCGAGGGCTTGGAGCCAGAGGGGGGTAAGTGGCATTTTGGGTGAATATGAATTCTATATATCTAAGTAATGGTCTCGATGAGCTCTATCCAATGGTGCCAAAAAGACCTATCTGAGATTAAACTGTATTGAATAAAGCAACAAAACAATGAAGACCTAACACAAAAGTGTGAGTAATGTTTGGAGGCAGAAGGTCTCTGAAAATACATGTAGGAAGCATATGTTTGTTCAGAGCCAGAAGGGTGTAAGTGTAGTTGGTGCCCTTAAACAGCATTCAAAATGGCTGACACAACTGCAGAAATGGAACTGTCTGTGGCAGAAAACAGTTTGATGAATATTATGAAACAAACTAATGAATCCTATATTGAAGAACACGCAAGTTAAGTACCTACAACCTCACTGTATATGAAATGGACAGTAAAGATGTTGAGTGTTACGTGTGGCATGAGGGGAAAGGCGGCCGAGGATCATCAGAGATCAGCACTTGTGTTTAGTCGTACCTTTCACAACTTAATCCTGAAGTTAAGCATGCAGTTCTTTATTCAGATACATGCGGTGGACAGAATAGAAATGCTGCCCCTCTCCACTATTGACCATAAGTACATGGAGTCTGGTCACAGCCAGATGGAGTGTGACAGCGCACATGCTGCAGTGGAAACTGCGAGGAGAAAGGTTCCAATCTACTCCCCTGATGGCTACTACACCCTTGTGAGAGTGGCAAGAAAGAACAACCCATACACCGTACATGAGCTTGGTCACAAGGACTTCCTGGACTTCAAGTCTTTCTCCAATCACCTACTCAAAAACAAAACCAAAGATGAGGAGGGACAAGCAGTGCATTGGCAGAAGATTCAATGGTTTCGCTACACAAAAGAAGAACCCAGAACAATCTTCTTCAAGTACGATTTCACCGACACAACCTTCCGTGAAGGTGGCAAAGCAGGTAACCAGGGGCACCAGAAGAAACCATTCCGTGTCCAAACCAAGCTAAATGTATGAAAGTCCTCCTGGGATCAGTGCATTAAAGAAGAAAGATCTACTCACCCTGTGCAGCAATGGGAGTATTCCTCACACATATGCAGAGTTCTACAATGCTCTGACAGTCGACAGCGAGTAGAACTAAACAGACTACTGAACAGAAAAGCAAATAAGACGCGACATGTGGTCAATGAATAGACTCACAGAGTAACTGAAATGGTTGAACAAAAACGAAAAGTGAAATGAGTAAAAAAGACACGAGAGAACAGTCTATTGTATACAGTATTTGAAAAAAAATAAATGAATGTAATGAAATAAATAGAATAACTCATGAATTGCCAATCAGAAGTGTGTTTAGCAAGTTCAGTGACTTTTGTTACAGTCTGAACTGTTCAGCAGATGCCCAGAATGGAAAAGTGAAATGAGAAAAAAATAAATAAGAAATGAGTTAAATGACAATTAATGACTTATTCAAGTGTTATTTAAGTGTTAATTATTCAATCAATTCCCCTTTTGACCAGTTATTTTCTGCATTGTTCAGCAGATATGCCCAATATGTCCATAGAAGACTTGGAAATGTTTGGTGCCAAAAAGGTGTATCTGACATTTTTGCCATATTTTTTTTATTTTAAAATGTTTTATGCCATAAGTTTATTTCTTAAATACTCGTTCATGTAAGTATGTCTGTGGTTGCAATGTTGTGGTTTAAGGTTAATTATACAGTGGATTGAAGTGTGGTCACAATTTTGTTTTGTCTCTCCTGTAAAGTTTGTCAAAATTTTGTTTAATTAAAGCTTTTAATTTCGTTAGTAGCTCATCGTTCTCGTTCCTTCACTGATTCCTCTCCTGGCGTTCTCGGTCTGTCAGTCACTCGTTCTTGGCTAGCCGGCTTTAGCTGCTAGCTGCTCACTGTTATGTTGTCTCAAAGTACACATAATCATGAAGTTGCAGCTATGTATTGGCCTTGAACTACAGTGTTATGTTGATCATTAAAACGATCGTTTGAGAACGAGGAGCTGAGAACTGTGCATTACATGATTCACCGCTCGTTCTCGTTCAGTCAGTCACTCGTTCTTGGCGGCTTTAGCTGTTAGTTGTTGTGTTGTCTAAAAGTACACATAATCATGAAGTTGCAGCTATGTATTTGCCATGAACTAGTGTTATGTTTACCATTAGCACGATCGTTTGAGAACGAGGAGCTGAGAACTGTGCATTACGTGATTCACCGCTGAACAACGTTGTACCGGAAGCGCGACTGAACGAACGAACGAACTACATGAACGATTCTTCCTGCAGAACTGACCGACGGGAACTGAATCTCGACATCGACGATGAAATCCACCTTTATTGTGAGCTGCTTACCTTTAAAAATAAAGTTTATGGTCTCTGAGGGATGGTATGAAAATTGAAATTGAAAAACAATCACTTAACCGTGAAAAATAATGAACTTATTAAACTTGAATAAACATAATCCTTATTTGCATGGGCCAAATCAGCTTTTAGCACTTCCTGTTTGCAGTGAACTCAGAAATAAAGAAAACTATAATTTTATTACTCTGATACAGAAGAAAACTTTAAAAAGTGTTGTTTCTGAGGGAAGTTCTGCACCTATAATTAACATCTTTGTTTTCTTTGATTTTTAAAGAGATTTAGGAACGTTTCAGTCAAAACATTGTCTGGTTTGAGCTTCTTAAATGTGAAGATTTGCTGCTTTTCTTGTCATTTCTGACAGTTAATGAAGAGTCGTTGGGTTTTGGACTGTTGGTTGGACAAAAGAAGCAGTCAGAGGACTCGACTCAGTGAAAATAATTGTTAGTTGCAGCTCATTATTACATCCTTGTCTTATTATTCTTCCTGCTCTGGTATTCTGTTTCGTGCTGCCTATTGTTGAAGTGTGTGTGTTCATGTCCACACCCTGTGCATTTAATCTTGTATTTGAAATGTTTGTTTTATTCTTCTAGTGAAACTGACACATCTCTCTCTCTCTCACACACACACACACACACACTTCTACCATCTATTATTGCAATATATTATTGTCAGAACAAAAGAGTCATTGACACGTCAGCACGGTGATTTCTTTCCCACAGTGGATATTTTGACATGTCACAGCAGGAAGAGCACAGGTGCAAGTAATCATATTAATAGTGGCTCAGTTTGATTGAGGTATGCCAATAAGTAATGCGCAAGCTGGCCTGCCGAAACAGAATCAAGACATACTGATATCTTTATGAGATGTATTTTTGACAAGACAAATAACTGCTCCGAGAAAGATGAGTGGGTCATAACAACCAAGAGGTAGGCGAATATCCAAAAGTGGTAGGACCTGCGAAGGCTGAGAATATCAACCCTTCGCTTGGCCATTCATTTGGGATTTTTTTGAAATCCCATAAGTTAACATAAGATGTATCCTGTGCCGACATGTAGCTGCTGTATTTTCTACATTAACAATACAAGGCCAAACAGGCTCAACTACCTCGTACGTAACATTCCGGTCCTGGAAGCAATGCGGTGGGGTGGCCATGGCCACCCTATTGGCAACCCTGGCCTGACCCCAACCACCCATGCAACCACCGTATCACAGCCGTCACTTCTTGCCAGGCTGTGGAATCTTTCCTGCACTGCGATGGCACTACCAGACATTTTAGATGCATCCTGTCTGAAATCCTCTCTCTCCCCGGAGGAGAGTGCTACCTGCGGGCACATGGTGCAGCGGCCAGGGTGAGACAGGCTGCACTGGGAGTTTACAGTCTACGAAAGAGCGGTGTGTCAGACATTGGCTACCTGCCTCCACAGTTCTGCGAGGTTTCTGCGGTGCATCACCCTCCAGCCCTCGCGGGTGAGGTCATGGGCGAGGCGCTTCCACCTGCTGGAGGTGGGGACCGAGAGGCGTCCGGCGAGGGACAGTGGGTGGTCGGGAGCCGCTGCTTGCCTGAATCCATTCAGAGCAGTGTTTCCCATACATTGACGAAACTGCCCGCCATAGTCTTAATTTGCCCCGCCATAGTCTAAATATTGAATGTGAAAAAATATTTCCTCCTTTATACAAATACATTCCGACTTTGTTTGCATTACTTTTAATGACTTCAGTACTGCTAATACAGGGCTGAATTAATGAAAAAATTATAATATGAAGCTGTTTTCGAACCTGGAGGAGTGCGCACGCCCTCCAAGGCTCCTCCACTCGCGCGCGCACACACACACACACACACACAGTGACAGATGGTGGGTCTGTGTGCCGCTCTGAAGCAGCCATGAATTAGTTACAAAATGACAAAAATGTCGCCTATGACTGACTGTATGAAGAGTATTAGAAACATCTAGTTTGTAATTGTATATTTACAAAAATCGATTTCATGTAAAACCGTTGGCATAAATAAATCCCTCGTTAGCGAAAGGAAATATTTTACTGTCGTCTTCCACAGCAGTCCATGACGTTAACTAGCATGTTGGATATTTAGCTTGATAATTAGCTAGAGGATTAAAATGGTCACTTAGATAACTCCTCTCTTGAAACAAATAATGAAAATAGTATTTCTGTACAATAGCACTTCTCCACGTATATCTGCGGTATTTTTTCTTCATATAAGTAGCCAAAGACAGTTACAGTTACTACGTTACTGTTGTTTGGTCATGTAACATTGCTTTGTGGGAAATGTCTCTGTATTAAGTTGAGTGGAGGACCTGTGTAGTTAACGAAGGTCCGATCGACACGCCCCCGATATGCGAAGCCGGCTTATCCATTCACACTGGTTCGGTTCTCTAATAATACAGCCCTGATGCTACCTCCAGAGGCGTATCAGGGCCGGAGCGAGTTTTCACCCCTCACCGCCTCCGAGAAATTCACACTGAGATGGAGGCGGGGAATTGGCGTACTAAAGCCGCATCCAAAAGCCAGTGTGAATGGGGCTAGTGATTGACACTTCTCAGACACTCTCCTTGGCTCTGATTGGTTGTATTCTACCGGGAGTGGTAGATTCTTGCAAATCAAATTACAGCCACAGCTGACCTGTATCTTATTCTACTGTCAGATCATAATGACAATTTCAGCAAATATAACAAAAAAAATACTTACAGACTACAACTTTAAGGCAGCATCAGCAGTAAAACAAAGCAACTGTGTTATGAAATAATCCAGACCAGAGTAATATCAAAACTCCTCCAGTCAAATGATGCTTCCATTTGATCCATTTTGATCTGCCATGGATTTCCCGCTAACTTTACCTTATTTAGCAACTCTACGAAATCACGCTGATATTGGTGTTTGATACCAGTGTTGTTGGTATGGGTATTAATACCTTTTGTTCTGGCTGACTGCAGAGAGACGGATGATGAGTTTATTCACGGCAACAAGGCGGGTGTACTGCATGGTGTCTAGTTATAAAGCAAACAGTTTGACCAAAATGGTGACAAAAAATGAATTGTTAAAGATTACAAAAAATAGTATCCTTCACAGAACCATGACGTCGTCATTGTCAACATAAACTAGGTTTTAAAAACATAATGTTTCAGTTTCATGTTTGGTGCAGTCTGAGTTCAGCTTGCTTGAACAAAATATGAGCGCCAATACAATGTGCATACTGTATGCTATCATATCATAGTGTGAACTTCAATAATCTTCATTAGCAACAACATTTAAGCAGTATTCACAGCCTGCCCTCTTATATTCATGGTCGACTCTCTAGATTGGTCTTTGTGTCTCGACTGGTCCGACTCAGAAAGTAGCTCAGTGGCCAGACTGTGGTGCTGATTATAGGTGACAGGGACACTGCTGGCCAGAGGGACCTGGGAAATGTTGGCATGGCAATGGGGAAAGGTCATCACCACAGCACTGTCAGCATCATCACTGTGACACAGTGATGAAAGAGCCATAGAGAACAACAAGCAGACCAGAGCGCATTCACACATCTTGTTTATTAACAATAAAACAGTCTTCAGATGACAAACACTAGCATCAATATCAAATATAGAGAAAAAACATAGCATGATTAAATATTAAATGTTTAATGATGCATGTGTGTGTTCCACTGTATGTAAAAATCAGCTGTAAATTAATTTTGTTGTGTAAAAATATATATTATCTATCCAAAAACTAAGACAACTAAAAATAACTGACACTACTTTTAAGAGATACTGCTTATTTTATGCTTGAAGTAAAGAGATTTCTTTGTGACATTAAGGATGAAACATGACCTTCTGAGAAAATAACAAACGAGGATGAATGAAGTGTTGGAAGTGATGCCAAGTGAAGTTATTACAGATGTTTCCAATCAGAAATCATCCGTCTACATTCTACAGTGCAACAATTGTTCCCTTGTTTCGCTGTGACCTCATTCCTGCTCTGTTTATCAGCAGTGTTTGTCACTGAATCAGTAATACTGTAGCCAGACATTTCCTGAACTTAACAGACTGTTCTACTTGTTCTAATACCTGCCGTCAAAGATTTTCATTGTGTTAATATTTTGTTTAAGCACCGAGACTTATCCTATATAGATATTGAGGTATTTTGTAAAATAAAAAATACTGTGATATTTGGTTTTGCTCATATAACCAACCCATGCAATTAAAACTGTGTGTGTTGACCACATGCAATGCACCGTGCCCTTCAGTAATTCTCTAGTATAAACATTATTGGAAGTACACAACTCCACAAAATATATAACAAAGGTCTAGTCGTGGACATTTTAATGCAGAAATTCTTTACATTATATCTTGAAATCGTGTGGCATGTCGTAATGAAGTGCTCATGAAGGAATTTCAAAACATTCAGATATACATAGTGTATCAGGATATAGCTTAAAGTATTGCAACATTATTTAAAAGGCCCATGCTGCAGTTATTTTTTGCTCAATAAATTATTGTCTCCCATGTTACAGAGTTCATACACTGCTATCATCTGATACAAAGCACATTTCTGCTCCTACAATATCTGTATTTTATCCTTTACTTCAGACAGCCTTTTGTCAGGCTTAATTCTCTGTGTACGATTCTCTCGCTGAACACTTGTCTCTCTATGACTGCCTTGCGCTCTTTGTCTCTCCATTCTGCTCTCACCTCCTTATGACTTGTCGAGTACAAGTGGGAGCAGAGGGTAGGAGGAGGGAGTGATTGGAATTCATCATGGTCAAATGATTGCAAACTCTGGAAGCCGAGAGGCTTTTCTAATCACAGCTGAATGGGCTGGAGAGTTAATGTGGGCAGGCTGTGGAGTGGAGGAGAAAGGAGGAGCGAGAACTCCATCGTCAATGTGGCGCTCTCAAGGGCTCTTCACAAACCTCTAATGGTGGAATTGTTCTGACACTGAATGGATACATAAGATGCTGAGTTTCACGGCCATGAATCACTCTAAAAATGTAGTTAGGTTCATTGCTGTGCAGAAAGGCTTTTATTGAAACATTTCAGAGGAAAGAAAATAGATGTTTCCTTTAGGGTGTCTTTCCCCGTCAGATGCTAATTACTGCACTTAGCAGGCAATGTCACAAATCAGGCTTCTGATGCATGCAGTCAGAGCTTCATGGAATTCATTGACGTTTATAAGAGTTATTACAATTCTGGACATTTCAGCACGGCTTGATGCATTTATCAACAACACCCTGCACGATGGCATGCTTTAGCGACGTGGTGCTGTATCTGTCGGTGTTTTCTTGCAGATTTAATGTGCCAACTCAAAAAGGATAGGTTTAAACCACAATATTTTTATCAATCCAATCCACGACTCCACACTCAGTGCAAAGGTTGTAAAATGTGAACTCCTCTCAGCAGGCTAACCGTCTATTCAATCATTTCCTTCAAGCCAAACAATCCGAAGTGGTAAAACCAAACACCTCACTTCCACAATCAGCCCTGCTGTCACAATAACATGTCAGCGGTTAACGTTTCTGCAAACCACTGGTGCATTCACATTTGTTTGTGTCAGAGGCCTACATACCACATTTGCATAACACGTATCATATCACGTTCACATGTTTCTGAGCTGATTTTTATATCTGGACTGAGTGGTGGAGTTACCGGCAACAGTTGTATGTGTGACATAGCCGGATATTTTCATCAGACCAAATCATGAGCACAGTGCTGTCACAACATAAAATTCAAAAATTAAACCGAGAGAAAGTAATGTTTCAACAAAAAGAAATGTACATTTTCAACATATCTGTGATTTGCAGAAACAGACAATGCCAACATATATTCTGGCGACTTGGTTCAGAAATGCTTCACTTGTTGTATACACAAAACCTGCACTTTGATTTAGCCATATGATTGTTATTTTTAATAATTTTGTAGTGAGATACCAGCCGCCTAAATAGGCCAGAATTGTTTCATGAAAATCCATCCGTTATTCCCTGACAACTTCACAAAAATGTTGGAAAATATCAGTGTTAACCAAAGTGGGAACTAAAAAACCCTGAATCTGTCCCTTTATCTGGATCGGCACCATAAGTTAATGGGGTCTGCTCTGAGCTGAGACCCATCCTCTAGCCAGGTTCTATAGAAATACATTATGTGTAATCCTGCTGAAAAAAGGACCAAAAGACAGACACAGGTGAAAACATGGCCTCATTAGCGGATGTAACCACAATGTGGTTGTGTGATCAAACCCTCATAAATGCAAATGGGTAAGCATGGTCCTGGAACTTCAACTTATAATGTGAGCTGGTTTCCTGAGTTTTATGCTATAGGAAGAATTTCATGCAGATTTTGGGTCTGTGTTAATTAAAGAAAAAGCATCTATCATCATCTATCTATCATATTTATCATATTATTATCATGGCCATATTTATACTGCACTCCATTCATCTCTATTAATAATGTAGGGACACATCACACTCATTTTTGGAGCTGCCTATGTGCCCCCCTCAACCCTTTTTTTGTAAACCAAGTTGCAGGATGGCTCCTGCCCCAATAACATTTTGCCAGTCCTGGAATGGTTGCACCAGCAGCCTAATATCTAGCAGTATAGAGGACTACAGCTTCTGAAATCCTGTTTGGGTCTCTTTGCTCCTCCTCTCCCCGTCTGGGTATGTTGGCACCTATTACAAAGGAGCTGAATAGTTGGCACACAGTGGGCATCCGAGGGCCGGGGATCAGAGGAGAGGAGATCACTCATCCTGCCATCAACTTGGCTCGGGCTTTTGGGAGCGACTCACTACAGATTAGCCTGCAGTGCTAACCTGTACGGCTGCAGACCGTTGGCGAGGCACATCAATGGCTAAAGAGACTCCCCACAGACTTTAAAGACATATGTGCACATGGCAGATCAAATTAAAATGCTGACACTGAGGTGGTTTCATCTTTTGGCTCTATCTTCCAAAGAGCCACCTGGCCAGTGCTGCGTGCCTGTGCTCATCACAGAGTCCTCATTGGAGATAACTGCTGGTGTTAGCCTGCCGGTCTCTAGCTCTTGAATCCAAAGCCATATGTCTCTGTTAGCCTGTGCATAATATTGTATATATTATGCCACAATCAGCTGCGCCTCTGTTTTTCAATTGCCTCAGGATCCAATAATGCTTTGCCATATGAACAAGCCTGGAAGCAATTTTTGTCTCAGACACACAGAAAAGATAAGCTTTCAAGTTAAACGTAATACACGAAACTTACTGCTTGTGAGACAGACTCATTTTAATACCAATGCTTTTATATGACCAATTTAAGCAAAAGAGACTATCAGTGAGAAGACTGGCTATTTCTAGTTATTCATGATGCTGTCACTGCGTCGGATTCTTCAAATCCAAATTAGTCTTAATGCTGAGAATGAGGTGAAGAGTCTCACAGCCTGAGGAGAGGAGCTGCTTTGTAGACTAGTGGTACGGCAGTGAATGCTTCTGTATTGCCAGAGAGTAGACGAACTACTGGTTTATTAAATAGCATTTTATGTTGGCCTTGCTATCGAGCTAAACCGTCTTGTTGGCTTATTATTTGGAAGGCATTACATTGCTGTGGAATGGTAAGAACTTTAGCTTTAGCTCAACAAAATTAGTACTGCAGAGAAACCAACACTGTTAGTTGTAGGATGGCATGAGCGGTGGATGAAAGGTAGCGTAGAATAAAGTTTACATTGTTTCACCATCATCATGCTGTAGTTATAACATAAATATAGATCCATTATAGATACATTATCTCATCGTTATCTATCCTGCCATCATTATGTGTTTAAACGCACATCAAGGTAAAAACATTTTTGGCTGAAGATATTTTATGATCAGGTGTGCCAATATAATTTAAATGTATTTATTTATTTATGTTACTACTGAGCATAATCAAGAAAAAAATGGTAATTTATATCTTTAAATTCCCAGTCAAGTTTACAGTGCCCTGGTGTCATTTTGACCACTGTGCACATATTCTGTCTATATAAGAATATGGGATATATAAAATATATTTACTCCCTAATATCGGTGTCATATCAGCCCCAAAATTACAGTACTGGTCGGACTCTACAGCTGATACGGCTAAGTAAATGTTTTGATAAAAATCAAAATAGCTTCAAGCTTCAAGCGTTAAGAGAGAGAAGATGGAACCAACAGTGACAGGTTGTAGAAAAAAATCACTGTGCAACTCGGAAGTTCCAACCACCCGTCATCTTCTCAAAACCTGCTGTATCAGACAAGAAATAAAAAGACAGCTTTCTGACTCCCAAATAAATATGCTGTTCGTATTAAACCAGAGTTTTGTAAAAGTGTTTTGTAGCATGAAATAAATAACCCTTCTTTTAGCACAGTATTGTTTTTCTGACTCGCATAACAAAAGATCAGTTTAATCGATGACATTGTTACTAGCCTCGCCTCAAAAGACAACTTGAATACTTTCTCTGGTTCAGATCCAATCCAATCCAAGAGGCAGATGGATTTATGATGGACCTATTCGAAAGAGTCTGATAGAGCTGGCACACAGTCCTGGAGGTGTTCCCAGAATGCCTCAACACTCCGGGATGGACATCTAGTGACACCACAGTAGCCGGAGATCGCGTGTCTCAGTTCATTACGCATTATGCTGCCGACTTGTCAGCAGGCGCTCAACTTATACTCAAACATATATCCCTATTTTACTTCAGTGCAGAATGGCTGCGCACAAGTCTTAATGCGAGGGGCTCACAGTTAGGTTGTTATTGTTTATGAATGAGAAAAATCTAAAAAAAGAACCTGACAAGTGGCCGGGGGGCCCGATCCGGCTGTGCAGGCAGCCTTCTAAGTGTAAATCTAAATGGTGTTAAACTGCGCTGTAAATATGAGGTCCCCTGTTGCTAATGAGACGGTTTAGCCAGAGGAGGCCACACATAGCTGGAAAGCCTCTGACTGATCGCTCTGCCATGAGGCATTTATTGAAGCTGGCGGATCTTATTTTCTCGCTCGGTGCAAACCCGACTCCCGGTGCGAGTTTGCAGGGGGTGTGATGTCTGTGTGCCAGCTGCATTTGATTGTTGATTGACACGAGGAGATTTATGGGAAGCCAGATGCATCTCAGGGTGTGCGGACTGAAACCAGGATTAACCGGCAACTCCATTGCCGCTTGTTTTTGTGCACTCTTATTAGCTTTATTGTCAGCCTGTTCGGTGTGCATGGTGCTTCAGTGCTGAAGACATGAGAGAACGGAATCAATATTATTTACAGAGGGAGACCGTAATTAGCCATCCATTAATTAACAGAACAAAGCATGGCAGCTGTCCAGAGCATGTACTACCCTGACTGCTGATTTAATCAGAGTGGCGAACATGAGATTATTAATAACCCCAAACACCACCCAAGGAGACCTCACATCACTGGATCCACACACTGCACCCTGCTTCATCAGCACTGTTAAACAGTGTTAGGTTGCAATGCCCAAGGTACACACTTTTATAGGTGCGCCTGATAGCTATAAAAGTGGATGAAACAAATTGAATCTGTCTGTGCGTTGCAGTGGAGCCTACATGCTGCCTATATATAGAGGTGTAAATGCCTCAAAACATCTGACAATGCACATCTAATCTAAGCAAACATGCCACAGTTATGTCGGGCCTCATTTTAGGTTTGTACCAGTGGCCTTTAACTGGGCTCCTGTGCCCCACCTCCTCTGAGGGAGGGGGTTTAAGAGGAAACGACAGGTGGACACATGGGTGCTGAAACTTGGATTGCCACTGTGGGCCTGCTGGTTACATTCACCCCGGCTGTGTTGTCACCTCCCCCAACCGTTTGACTGCCAACCTCCCAACCCCCCTGGTCCCTGCAGCCTCTCACCCCCAGCAGCACTCACACTCCTGTCTGGCCCCTCTCACCCATACGACAGCAGAGACCCCCAAGCAGCTGGAGCTGATGACACTTGTCAGCAGAGAGATAGTGTGTCCAGCCCAGTGTGTCTGACTCCAGACTGGCCTCTCTCTCTCTCTGACTCATGTGCACACACATTCATAAGCTTCATACATGTGCATGCCCCTGTTCAAACTGTCTAACAGACACACACACACACACACACACACACACACACGTTTCCTGACACTTCCTGACAGTAAACGTCAGCTGATCATTGGAGGAAGGCCTCACTGGTAAGAGGAGACTGACACTGAGCTGATGGACACAGATGATTTACTGGACAGTTATACAGACATGATACAGTGCAGTCACTCGGAGACACACTGTAAAGATATAATATGGAATATTTCTGCACTACATTGACTCACTTCCCCACTTGCTCAATTACAGCTGCTATTCTCCATGAAGAAAGCCAACCTGTGCAGTCTACACAAAATATATCTTACTGGTGGAGGATGACTTTAATCGTATATCCAGTTAAACACTGATGTTTCACTTGGCATGTTCTGTATACAGTATTTCAACATGGCTATGCGAGCCTGACAGCCTATATCTGTGTCCGCCTGGCTCTGTCAGAGAGGAGAACCGGACACAGTGTCACATGGCAATTTGAATTAAAGCGATGTCAACACATTCGCCCTCGCAGGGATGAATTTCAGCAACTCACTGAACATTTTGTCACTGTCACGGAAGGGCATGTACACAATATGTGCCCCCAACTGCTCCCCACACAGACACACACACATACACACTTATCTGTCTCATGCAATGCCCCACATTGGGCACAACACTGAATGCAAATTATTTTTAAGTTTGTAAAATACTCATTTTTTGTTCTGTATTCTGTAAGTTATTATTCTGTATGTTAAAGGCACCAAGCTGTAAAAAGTAGTGGTTGACCGATACCACTTTTTCAGGGCCCATGCTGATACCGATTGTTAAAAATCAAGGAGACTGATAACCAATATTTGGGACCGATATTCACTTGTAAGGAAAATGTCAGTGTCAAAATTTAGTACAAACAGTGATGGATATAACCTAAGTACACTTAACTCAAGTTCCCAAGTCCAATTTTCAGGTACCTTACTCGAATATTTAGTTTTTCTGCTACTTAATACTTTGTTGGTTAATAGTTATTTTGCAGATTCATATTATTTAGAGTTTTATAGGCTATTCATTGTGATATGTTAACAGTCAGGTAGTGTTGTGGGCCAGACAATGTGTAAGAGGATGTTGCATCGGAGCGAACTTAGCACACTGACCCCTGAATACTGACCCCCAAATATATATTTGGGTCCAGGACTTTATAAATCTCTCTCAGTCTTACAACTCCATTTACAAGATGTATCTTGTTTTTGTAGACTTCTACAATTGCAGACAAATATAAGATGTCAGCTGAGTAGAATCCTTGCATGCAAATCAAACAGCGACTTCTTAGCCTGGAATAAGCTCCTCTTACAAAGAAATTCATGATAAACAAATTTAGAAAAGTCCAATTCAATGTTAAAAACAGGCAACAAATGAACTTTGCATTTCTATCAAGCAGTTTGATTCAGTTCAGCCCAGTGTGTTACACAGCTACAATTTGAATAGTTAATGTGAATGCTGTAAGCATTAAAGTTATACAGGTTTCCGTACGTTTTTCGGCTTGCTAACCTCCTACAAATTCTGAGCTACAGAGCCATTCATCTATCAAAATGTTCAACTATTAAGGACATGATGGCGTCTACTTTTAGCTTTTCTATCTTTAATGCTTTTGGAAATATTCAGCTTTTCCTGCAAATATTTTTTTCTCATTCATCCTTATGTGGATAAACCATTACATTTTTTTCAAAACTCACATGAGTTTGGGAGGGTTTTTTCAATGTAATTACATTTTTTCCCATTCATCCTTATGGGGAATTTTTCAAATTTCATTCTGCTACTACTTAAGCATATGTTCAGTTAGAGAAACCGTTCAACTATCAAAATGTTCAGCTTTTTAAGCTCTTTCAGCCTCTTCTTTTAAGCTTTCTGCCTTTTCAGCTTTTTCGAGTATTCAGCGTTTAACCCTCTGGACTCTATGCTGGCCATTTGTGTCCACCTCACTTCCTTTTTGTTGATCATTTTAGCTGTGTTAATGCATATGGAATGATATTTCCCAAGGGTCTGGATTTTTGGCTGATCTTTCAATTTTCAAAACCTGCTCTTTAAATATGTCAATATTATACTGTGTATCTACAATTGTACCTTATGGCTCTATCGTGGACACTTTTGGCCAATTGAAACCCATTAAAACCACATTTTTTAATTCCTTGTGATTTACAGTATAAAATCATATAATTTAGGTTAAATGGCTTTCATTCTAAACTCAACACTTGAAAATTTTAGTTTTTAATGTTTTTTACCAGATTGTGTCATTTGTCCATTTTTGGGCAAGGGAGCAATTTCAGTTAATATTCTTAGTTTCCACTAGGGGCGTATGATGGCTTCCTGCACTCCAATGGAGCAAATGAATGACACAATTTTGACATAGGTGTGATCCTAAGGATGTCAGGTAATGATGTTTGTTTGTGCATGAAAAAAAAATTTAGTATTAGCAAGATAAAGTGACATAAATTACAGTGTATCATACCATACAAGTTTTGGTGAATTACTCTTGGTACAGGTTATTGAGCTTTGAGTTTCCAAGGCAAACCTGGCTGTGATGCACAGGTTGAAAACACCTGTAACTTTGATCTTTTCATAAAAAAATGCCACACACAACTACACAATAGCCTTTACATTCTCAAATAGCTGCTCTCCAAAAAAACGGATCACAGGTCATCTTGACCTCTGGCTTCTGGGGAAACAAAAACAAAGTCTGACACTGTTTATAAATCTGTCCTGAAGTTTTTGCAGGTGCAGTCAGTACTAATGCTATAAGTGAGCCTATCAGCTCCCAGATCCTTCTTTATCTGTAGGATGGCGAGAAGGTCATATGCCCTGACTGAAGCACTTGAGTATGTGATTGGCTCAGAGAGTAAAGATGGAGAGAAATCCTCTGCGGTTGAGGAGGAGAAATCTTCTACCCAAGATGAGGACACGTCCTCTCCTGAAGATGTCATCCTCTGAGGAAGTGACCTTCCTCAGAGGATGACAACAACACCACTGATGACGACTTCCAGCCAGTGCCTGATTCCTCTTCCTCAGGGGAAGAGGACAGTACAGACACAGCGATGGAGGCCGATCAGCTGATGGCAGAGACAGATGGGCTGGCGGGTGATTGGATGTCTCGTCATGGGAAAATAATGTGGTTTCCCACTGCTGAAGAGACCCTGCGCCACAATCCAGTATCCACTGGTTTCACCCCAGGGCCCACCCTGTATGCAGTTGCCCATATCAGCAACCTGAGGTCTGCCTTTGACCATTTTATTACAGAGGAGATCATTCAGCTGCTGTGCACCAACACAAACCTGCATGGGAGGCGAAGGTGTGAGGATTGGAAGAATGTGGATGAAGTGGAGATGAGAGTCTACATTGGGATTCTGATTCTGGCTGGCGTCTACCGCTCAAGACATGAAGCAACACGTGGCATGTGGGATACCAAGATAGGACGGGCCACGTTTTGTGCCACGATGCCCCTCTACAGCTTCACTCAGATCAGCGCTAACATCTGCTTTGATGACAGGCTCTCCCACCTTGGACGCTTCAGGAATGATAAACTCGCTGCATTTCACATCCTGTGGGAAAAGTGGGTTGCTTGCCTCCCCCTCTTATTTAATCCAGGGGTTGATGTATGTGTGTTGACGAGCAGCTTGTTGCATTCATAGGTCATTGTGGACTTCGACCAGTTGCGTGCACAGACCTTTTGAAAGGCAGGGGCGAAAGACAAAAAAAGGGCACATACAGCAAGTTCTTGCGACTGAAGAGAGCACAGTAGCGCGCGTTTTGGCTCCGAGGAGGGCACTTTAGTGCCTGATTTTGTCACCCAAGAGGGCAGTTTATCATGTTTTAACCAGCCAAGGGGGCAGTTTGTTGTGTTTTGCCAATCAAGAGGGCACTTTAACGTACTTTTTGGCTCCCAAGAGGGCGCTTCAGCGCGCGTTTTGGCTCCCAAGATGGTGCTTCAGTGCGCATTTTGGCTCCCAAGAGGGCACTTTAGCAAGCATTTTGGCACCCAAGAGGGCACTTTAGTGTGCATTTTCCAACAATTAGGCCACTGCCCACCCCCCCATGCACACCATTGACATCTACAATATATTCCCAACAAGCCTGCACAGTATGGCATTAAAATCTGGTTCACCTGTGATGTGGCAACCTCCTATGCCTGGAGCATGGAGATTTACATGGGAAAACGACCCAGTTAATTCTGGAATTGATTAAAATTTTTGATTTCATGATCAGGACTGATGTCAAATTTGAAAAAAGGAGCAAATATTTTCAGTATATAGTGTTTGTATATAGCATTTTGTGAGCAAACAGGAGGTGGACACTTTTGGCCATGCATAAGCTAAGAGGGAGTTTTTATGTTTTTTCTGCCACTGCACAAACAACTAATGAAGCATAAAAATCATTGATACTGCTTATTATTGACAACCATTTAGCTGCAATGATGGTTAAAGATTTTTTATTTTTTTTTTATTTTGTAAAAACATGGTGATTTAAAGCTATTCTACCTTATAAATCATCAGAATTATGTTATCTAATAGGCATTTAAAGGGTTAAAATTCAGAATTTATATGAAATTTTAGTTTTCATGACCAGGACTGATGCAAATTTAAAAAACTGGGAAAAAAAAGTGGAATTATTTTATATATGTATTAGTTTTATAGCATTTTAGAAATGTAAACAGGAGGTGGACACTTTTGGCCACGAACAAGCTGAGAGGGAGTTTTTATGTTTTTCTGTCACTGTACAAAAAACTAATGAAGCATAAAAATTATTGATACTGCTTATTATTGACACACATTAAGCTGCAATGATGGTTAAAGAATAATACAGGTAGCATGTATTATTTTGCAAAAACATGGTGATCTAATGCTATTCTCCCTTATAAATCATCAGCATTATGTTATCTTATAGGCATTTAAAGGGTTAAAATTCTGAACTTGAATGAAATTTTAGTTTTCATGACCAGGACTGATGCAAATTTAAAAAACTGAAAAAAAAAGTGGAATTTTTTTTATAAATGTATTAGTTTTATGGCATTTTAGAAATGTAAACATGAGGTGGACACTTTTGGCCACGAACAAGCTGAGAGGGAGTTTTTCTGTTTTTCTGTCACTGCACAAAAAACTAATGAAGCATAAAAATCATTGATACTGCTTATTATTGACACACATTAAGCTGCAATGATGGTTAAAGAATAATTTAGGTAGCATGTATTATTTTGTAAAAACATGCTGATTTAATGCTATTCTCCCTTACAAATCATCAGCATTATGTTATCTAATAGGCATTTAAAGGGTTAAAATTCTGAATTTGAATGACCAGGACTGATGCAAATTTAAAAAACTGGTAAAAAAAAATTTGAATTTTTTCAATATATATATTAGTTTTATAGCATTTTGAAAATGTAAACAGGAGGTGGACACTTTTGGCCACGAACAAGCTGAGAGGGAGTTTTTTCTACTTTGCCTTCCCTGCACAAAAATAACAATGCATAATAATCAATGTTGGTGTTAATCAGTTACATATCTCAGACTGTGTTATTGATAATACAAGATAAACCGGTAGTACTGAGAAGATAGGCAGTGATCATTTTTGTGGTAGTTTTCCAACAAGCGCATTGTGCAAACAAATTGGCATTTGAGGGGTTAAAAAATTAAAAATGAATTATTTTTTTGTACTTATGACAAGAACTGATATTAATTAAACATTTTATGCAGTAAAAGCATCAAAAAACATACAAAATCCCATAAATTACAGACTCAATCTGTTGGTGGCCATTTTTGGCCACGAACAAGCTGAGAGGGTAGTAAAAACGAACAAGGCCAGAGGGTTAAAAAAAAAAAATAATATCGAAGTAAATGGGAAAATCTTCAAATCCTCCTCAAAACCATCCGACTTTCAACCTCTTCTTGTCTCTCATACTTTGAGCTACACACATCATTCTAACTTTTGAAGAGTCTAAAGACCTTGAACTATTTGCTATGTATTCAGCTTTTTAAAATCTATTACGGGTTTGATATCATCATAGTTTTAGTTTTAAAGGAGTCATCACCTGGTTTTTTACATATCCAGTCCCTCTTGGATCGCTTTGGATCAATTCTTAAAACTTATTAGAAAAAAAAATAATAAAAAAAATCAAACATAGAGCTTGTTCTGACACTTTTTCATACCGCGACTTTCTCACGCGAGATTATGCGCGAGGTTTTGACCGGTCCGGATGTGCATTGTATTAATATGTAATGAGGCGCGCGTTGATTGGCCGCAGGAAGGACAGAGCCGGAATGGGGGGCGAGCCTGCATGCACACACAGACTCCAAAACATAAACAGCCCCCTGTCATGGCGCACACACTAAATGACGAACCTTACGGAATTCAGGCATTTATGTACGAGCTGGAGTCGGAACCTGAACGGGAGAGTGAAGAGGCAGAGACGGTGGAGAGACACGTTTACAGCAGGATGTCTCTGAATGGTAAAGTCTTTTTTTTTCCTTCTTACTTTTCACACTCGTGTTTTACATGTAAGACCTGAGTTTTAATGCTGGCGGTCACGATGTATGGCGTGAAAATGACAGAGAAATAAGCAGATTCGGCGTACTCACTCTGGCTGAGGATGGCTGTGAGCCGATGCATATGCAAGTAGCCTCCTGTGGTAACGTCACCACAGGAGCAGAGTCAAAATCTCGTGCTTTAGGAACGCGCACTACTGTGCGCGATTCCTATTCGGAAAAAGAGCCAAAGCGAAAAAAATAAGCCACTTTCAAACTCCAGCTTTTCAGGTTTCAACAGAGGTCCAACACCAATATGCATGATTTAACAAGAGAAATTGAGATTTCCGGGTGATGACTCCCTTAAGGATTTTTAGCTCATCCTCAGATTTTATAATGGGTGTGTATTGCGTGAGCTAGAGTGCGTGACATCATTGCTAGAGTGGAGAGCAGCTGGAAAAACTGGAAGAAAATTTCTCTTCAGCTTGATTTGGATCCCACATCTTTTACTTCACATAGACAATATATACATAGAAATGTAGGAAATGTTGTTGGCTTTCAGCTGATGGTCTTATTTCAGATGTAGGACTTAGACTTGTGGCTGTAAAAGCCCTAGAGCAACAAGTACTCCAGCAATTCCCCCATAAGGCACAATGATAATTTTGATCCTAAAATTCTGGAGGAGAGCAGACGGTACATGTATTGTCTGTCACTCTAGCTCCCTAGTTTTTCACTTTAAAGAAACAAAAAACACAACAACGAGTTCAGCAATGTTTCCTGCAACTCACTGTATAGATATTTTGGCTATAACCATTACACTTTTTTCAAAACTCGCAGGAGTTTGGGGGGGTTTTTTCTATGTAATTTCCTTTTTTTCCCATTTATCGTAGTTGAAGATTTGTGGCAAGGTAAACAGCCAACACAGACAGCTGTCATATTAGATTATTCTTAACTCTCATTAACAAGCAGTTAGCTCAACAAGCACAAATGTGCGCTCTTCTGAAATATGACTCATATTTAAGCACGTTGATTAAGTGGAAGGTGACTTGTTAGCCCCCACACGAAAGTTATGTTAATGGATTTGTAACACACAAAGGTTCAAGTCTCTCCACTGTCACGTCTCATCTTCGTGCGTGGTGGAGTTCTCCATGAGGCAGCGGCTTCTCTCCCTTCCTCCCTCTCTCCTCTGTGAGAGACAGAGCGGAGCCGCAGCAGACAGAAAAGCGGCTTTAGGCTCCACACACGCACAACACTATATTACGAGGAAATGCATACAGTAGATAACTGTAGCGTTTTTATACCACCAATTTTTTTACATCCCTTTTACAATTTATATATTCATTAAAAAAACACGCAAAAAGGGCACTTTCCAATACGAGGCACGTGCACCCCTTGGGCCCTATGTGTGCACGTGCCTGGGGAGCAGACAGTACCTGTTCTGTCTCTCACTCTAGCTCTCTAATTCTTCAATCTACACAAATAAAAAACACATCATCGAGTTCAGCAATGTCTCCCGTAACTCACTGTATAAATATTTTGGCTATTACCAGTTCACTTTTTTCAAAACTGGTTCTGATACTGCTTCAGCATACATTCAGCTAGAGAAACCGTTCACCTATCAACATGTTCAGCTTTAAAGCTATTTCAGCATTTTACTTTTCAGCTTTTTAAATATTCAGCTTTTTCTGCAAAATCTTTCCTTTTCATTCTCAGTAAGGAAAAAGCTACTGCCTCAGCAGTGTTGTGCAAAGCATTATAGTTTTTCCCAAACCACTTCAGCTGTCAACATTCACACTGTATTTTTACAGGAAATACAAAATGTTTCTAGTTGTTTTTTTGTTTCCATTATCAGAAGTAGTGGATGGTACCATTACCCTTCTGTTTAGGTACCTAGCAAACAGACCCCTTACTAAAAGGTGGAGTTAAAACTCTGCAGACCAACAAATCAATAACCAGAGTTGCCTCGTCGTCTGCATTTCAAACTGCGTTTTTTTCAGTCTTCTGTCCAGTCAGCTGCAACCTTGTTGAACAGAACAGAGGAAAAAAAGGTTAGCAGTTTATACCAGTTTTGATACTTGGGCTCAAGATCACCATACATGTCAACCCTCGCTGTGCATATTGTCTTTAGTTTATGAATGCACTGACATTCCTACAATGTCCACATTATTACACGGATGTGACAGATTTTCATCTTGTTTCGACCTTTCAGTGTTGGATATGATATACCCTACATCGCATACACTGTCCATACCAGCAGGTGGCAATCGTCAGATACTGAAAGACTCAGATCTACAGATATAAAAACATCATCTTGAGTCGCTTCATTCCAGAGGGCCATGTCATTGTGATATATAAATATAAAGATATATAAATATTTGGGTATTGGAATGGCCAATGAAAAATGTGAAAATCCTTGAGTGTGTCCCCTCTTAGCTTTGTTTTCTTTACTCATCTCCGTATCTCGTCTTGGGCACAGATGAATTCAGCTGGACGGCAAATCAGAGTGATTCCTCTCACCAATGGGGTCCACCTCAGAGACGCTAAGATGGCCAAAAAAAACCACTGACTGCTGCCAAAGGTGGGGGGACACACCAAAACAACTAGAGCCACAGACGCTTACCGATTGCCCAACATTGGTCAACATTTGCCGACTTTGCGTCAGGAGACTACCCTTGATTCATAAAGGGAATCTCCCCAAAAAACGTAAGGGCTGAAACATTTTGTATTATAGTGCATGTTTCCAAAAATGTTATCTCAGGAGAACTTGCAGCCCTAATTATTGTTTATAGTTGCAGGTGACCTTCCTGTCTGTTCACTCTTGTCTTATCTCTTTTCTCAGCAGCAGAGACTTTTACCTGACAGGAAGTCTGAATGTCTCCTGGTTACATTATTCTTTGGACATGTCAGCTTGTTGTCACAGCTCTCAGCTGGTATGCTGCCAAACAACTCAAGCATGATATGTCTTTCAGAGTGATCATTAAAGAATCTCATACATCATAACATAAATACAAGCTTCACGCCTTGCGCTGACACGGTGGAAAATGCCTGTGGCTGATTTCCAGCTGCTGCGGTTTAAGGCTTTACGTCTGCTGACAGATGAATATTGTACTTAAAGGAGGTGGAGGACAGATAGTAGAAAAGGATGGGTGGATGTTTATTTATAACTATGACACACTGTTAGGCACAGGTTGTTATGAAGGCAGGTTTGTGCGTATACCTCTTTTGGTTTGTGGATTTAGGAAACGCCTGCCTGTTTACTGCTGGCTCACCTGTTGAAAGACGACAATGATCTTTTGTTAAGCTTGCCAAACCCTCAAAACAAAAAAGAATTACAGTCACAGCTGCAGAGACAGACAGTGGCAGCACATTTCTTGGTCATGGTAAAAAAAACTCTTTTGTGCACCAGCTCTCATATAACGCAAATGTATTGTTGCAAATGGATTATAACAAGCAAATATAAATAATCTCACTATTTAAGCCACATGAACACAATATTTAAACAGATTAAGGGTAGTTCATTAGTCAGGGGTGTGTGCAGTGTGTCCGTGATAACAACACATTTACTTCCATTCAGCTCCAAACATAAAAAAGAACTTTACATGCACATCTTTGAGGGAAAAGGTTCTCTTGCTCTATCAAGCCTCTAAGATTTTGGAATATTGTGAAAGTAATCTCTGTTACCGAGACAAGTTTATGATACTCACATGTTTTGTGAGCGTAAATGAAATCACTAGAAGTAAAAAGCTAATGTTAGGCATTAAACAGATGACATCACAGTCACATGACTTCAACATCACCACAACTAAGCGTCTTACTACCCAATTACTGTAGTTTTCTGTAAATCGGTCAATTGTTAAAAGTCAAAGTAGTTTTGTAAAAGTTTGTAGCTAAAGTCGGCTGTGGTCTCATTCAGACGCTTGTTAACAATTTTTAAGAGGAAAACTCTTACAACTGCTTTGCAAATGCTCTGCCATCCACATTTTTCAAGTGATTTCTGATTTTAATATCTTGGTCCTAAAATAAATAGTTCAATCATTCCTCATTTAGGTGTGCAAGAAAATGAAAATGTCGTACCAGCTGAGAGGTATCGATCTCTGAATGCGTCTTTGAGGAGAGTTAAGGTGGAACGCTACTGTTGTCCGGCAACAACTATCCACGCGATATCTCTTGTGAATTTTCTGGCTTTGGATTTTAGGATTGTTTCTTTTATGAGGCTCCTTTTTCAACTTCAAGGTCAATATTGTTTTACCTTAACTCTCCTTCATGTTACATCGCATTTGGAAATCAATACTTCTCAACTGGCAGGACGGCGGCTAGCGGAACAAGCAACTGCTAACGTGACTTGTTCTCAATACTCGTGTTCATGTGTAGAGACCCTGGTGATACTACGAGCAAAGTTTCATATTGTGTCGAGCCTTCTTATGTTTTGAAAATAGTGATTTTGATGTTGTCGAAAAAATGCCCGTAGCACTCCCACTGAAAATGAGTTTATCCCGAAAACGAAAACACGGTAAATCTTCAAAGTGCCTCTTTTGTCGTAATTTATGTTTTTACACAAAGGTTTGACTCGGGTACACTCACAAAAAAAGCCTACGTTGCATTTTGGCGAGAGTTTCGCTTTAAGTTGGAGACTGTGGGTGTTTGTGTATGTCATTTCTCATCATGAACAAACAATGTATATAATTAAGATACTTCTGGTTGTGACAGCATACATTGGAGGGATAAAACACCTCCCTTCCCTCACTGTTAAATCCTCCCTCCCCTCCGGTGTCCCTTAGCTGCTTCCCTCCCACACCAAGCCCTCGCTGTCAGAAGGCGGGACCACAGGGAGCCCGCCGATGGTATTTATAGCACGCCAGTGCTCTAAGTGATAGATGTCACCTTCACGCCACCGCCTCTGGGGCACTGCACCAACCACCCTGCCCCACTAACAAGCTGCAAAGTGGTGTGGATGCAGGCAGAAGGGACGAGAAGAAGTGTGGGAGGAGGAGGAGGAGGAGGAGGGTGTGTGTCTGGAAGCAAACATCAAACAAAGAGTGTTCATCAAATGAGTTAAGAAAAAAAATTCCCACCTGGCTGTTTGCTTCCTGGTTTCTTACTTGCTAATTAAAACCGCTCTTTGGATTGTCCTCTGGTGAGAAGTTTGTTTAAAGATGAAGCGGTTTGTGTTGGTGGCGGTTCTTAGTGCTCCTTCCTTGTCGGAGAGGTCGGATGATGGATGAGCGGGAGGGTGATGAAGACAAGCTTGACATCAGGGTGTGACTTAACAAGCGAATCTCTTGGCTGCGCTCCTGTGAGAGCAACTTTACAGCTCTCATGCACAGTTTCAATACACAACTCACACTTGAACCTCCCACCTTTTGTGCAACAGAGTGGTAGATTAAAACATAATGCAACTAAATGTAAGCATGACTAACCTGAAAGCAAAGCAATCTGAGAGATAAACAGTGATCAGAACAGGAGCGCGTGCAGATACCACCCACAGACAAACACTAACTTTTGCCACAACACGCTGGCTTTGTTCCACCAGAGCAGAATAAAACCCTGTAGCTGCTGTCACTGTCACAAGACGTCACCCTCTGACACTGTCAGTCATCTCCTTTGACAGAGATATTTCTGTCTCAAATGGAGGCTGTCCTTTGAAGGCGTCTCATATACAAAATATAACTCAGGTCTGTCTGACAAGTGGAATAAGCTTGTCGGGAAGCTGAGGCTTGAGGAAAGGAGCTTTCGGCTGAGGACTCAACTTGGCTTTGTTCAGATATCAGAACTTCTGCTCCAGACCCAGTAAAGTCCAATCACATACCAGTACTCGGTGCTAATTTATACTTCTATACATTCATTTAACAACTTTAATCACTTGTTACTTCACAGATTGCATGTTGCATCAGAGCCAGAGCATTCAACTTATATAAAGTTCAGAGACACAAAAAAACAAAAACAAAAAATTCACTGATTTCGATAATTAGAAAAAGACTGAAACTCAGATCTGATATTCTAAATACATATAAATATACTGTATGTTTACTCATTAGTCTCCAGATGGTCATTTCTGATACGTAAATACATCTAATATCAGATACTTTAAGACTTTTACTCAAGTACTATTCGTATAAGCGACTTTCATTGTAACAAAGTATTTTTAATACATTATTTACTTTAACATAAGTTGGACTTTTATGTACTTTTTACAACACTGCCAACACTGAGCATTAAAAACAAACAAACATAAAACCTGATGTTTGATTTGTAGAATCATTAGAAAAGTAGTTTCAATAAATGTAAAATGAAGGCTTGTCACAAGAAGCCTCAGAGCAGCGACAGAGAAGGTGTAATCGAATGACACCAGGGAAAAAAATTTGTTGTTTTCTCGATGCATTTCCATCTTTTCTGAGAGCAGCTGAGAGATGTAATCCCTCCAGCGTGTTATTGGTCCACACTGAGGTCTCTCCTGTGATAACCACCCACAACGTCTCAACTGCTACACAAGTGACCGGTTACATGCTCACATTTTCTTTCTGATTTTTTATTATAGTTCTGTCTTTTCCCACCACAGTCTAGTCCAAAGCCTTTATTACTGTATTTGATGCACCCAAAACCATAAAATTAAGTGAATATTTTGTTGACACTTGAAGTATATTGTTTTCGTACAGTTTGCTCTGTATCTCAGTAAACGCTGGTTTTAATTATTACTTTTACTGTGGTCTAAACTCCATTTAAGAAGCCAAGGAGCTTTTAACTTGAGAGTTTCTTGGTTAGAGGCTCATAAAATTCTCAGACTCAGCAGCTCCAGCAGCATGAGGATAAGGCCTTTGGAGTTATTGTGGCAGCAATTTACAAAATGACATGTTTTAAAGTGTAAAAGTCAAAGCTGGGTGAATGTAGCTGTTCAGTTTAAAGCACGCCACATCAAACCGGCTGGGGCAGAACAGACCACAATGCCTCGGTGCCTTCTGAACACGTCAGACTCAAAACGTCTTCATCTACGAAACACCTACCTCTGACGAGACGTGCTTCTGTTGTATTCACGAGTTTTAATGGTGGTTAATTACATGAAGGCCAAGAGCAACTCCTTCTCCAGGCAATGACATTATGCAATAATTGCTAAGCGTGATTCTTGCTCGTTGTCTAATAATAAACGCCCAGTTAAATTTTAGCAATGAGGTCATTGGTATGTCGGTACTGTTTTCAGCCCAGTGAACAACACAGGAACTCATTTGTCTTCAACTTGTGTCAGCATCCTTTTCTATTTGTGTTTTTCTCCGTATAGTAAACTTTACTTCAGCACGCACCGATGCTGTGGTTGGCAGGTATAGAGGAGGAATACCTGCCAACCACAAGTTTCACGAAAGGAAAAAGATAAAATGCCAACTTCTAACAAGCTTTCAGAGAGAAAATACCATGTTTTTGTTCCAGTGTTCATAACCCAACTGTGTATTGTGGTTGGGTCTTGAATAACAGTGGTTTGGCTCACTGTGTTGAGCATATAAACTCCATGCCTCCACTGTTTTGGCTGAACTTAACTTGAACAGATGCTATAAAATTGTCTTCAGTGGGAGGCCCGGCCTAACTGTGGTTACCGAACTTGTTTATGGTGGTGTCGTGTAAATGCTGGAGGAGTCACAGAACACTGCCTGAGGCGACAGCATAGGAAACACATGGTATGTTGTCATAACTATGTTCAGCACCAATAAAACACAATACTTATAGTGATCTGGAAATGTTACTCACAATATGACGTTTATGATGCATTTTAGACATTAAACACGAGCAACAAATGGACAAGATGAAATGATTCCTCACATTTGCAGAATCCTTATACTGTCCAATTTAAATTCGACCAACCTACACTCACTACACTGATTATCAGGGGACGTTATTGAATTTTTGGTCTTCTTACTCTGCCAGTCTGTTCTGCTCACTTTGTTTTAGCTCGGCGCCAGCAGAGGGGGGAGAACTGGCAGAAAAATTGAAAAACTAAGTCCAAAAACAAGGATTTGATAGACATAACTTTATGTGGATGATTTTCATCTTTTAATTGGAAGTGGGTGATTTTTGGCACGGGCGACATGCAGACTGGTTGAAATGAAAGCACCAAGCAGTGGGTGTGGCAAAAGGATGTGGGCAACTCAGTAGTTCCAGGATTTAGAAATACAAAGCAATAAAAACAAAATTAGCAATCAGAGTTTTCATATCACATACATGTATATGTTGACTCAGGATACTGTATGCGGTGGATGTCTTATCACCATGGCCAGAGGATAACAGTCTTATTTGCTGATAAACAAAAGAAAGAATAAGAGATAAAAGTCTTCACAGCTCCATCTGCATATTCTCTTTTGTTTGTGCAGCTGCTGCCCAGAAGTTATTTATCTTGGAGTATCTCATAGAGTCCTAGCATGCTTGGTCACAACGCCTAGCTCGCGGTTTTATTGTGAAACTCTGTCTGGTAGACAGGCAGGTACAGTTCAAGTGAGTATCATGTATGTTCCTGTGAGTTTTGAACAGCGAGGGCATCTGTACACAGTAAAGTATATCAATGTAATAATGAGCAAAGAGTTTTTTTAAACATGACGTGGCTTGAGTAAAAGACAAAACACCCACATTTCAATACTAAAATTAATAACTTCAGCATTTGTGAATTAACTTTTTTTGGTTTAAGTCAGGAGCATGACACAACTTGTTTTGATGTAAAATATACATGCAACCGAGGGGCAAAAGCATAAAAAATATGTTGCGCTTTTCTTTCACTCACTTTCAAAACAAAAGCATACTTGAGCTTGATCTTTAGAAACAAGACAGTGTTGCTTGTACAGTCTTTGTCCACAAGGGCCACAATCACAAATATCAAAGTTTCTGTAGCTGTTTCAAGTTTGAACTCTGAGCACTTGCAGACCAGTGAAAGTCTTCCATTATCATCTTTAATAAATTAAATTGGCAATTGAAAATGTCTCACAGTGCTTCCACATCAATACTCTCATTCCTCATTCTCTAATTCCCGATAATCTGACTGTGACATAAAACAGATTTTCACATCTGTTTCAGTGGCTTAACGAGACAGCCAAGCTCCTAAAGCTCTGTTCTGGGTCCTGTTCAATAATTCAGAGCTCAGGATGTCACCTCCACTGCTACAGGCTTCTTGGCCTGGCGAGCAGTCTGGTTAGGAGGGCTGCCTTCTGCCATTAGTATGGCTCTGATCAGATTAACAGTTGGGCCTTCTGCCAACAGAGAGACACGGAGATGGAGAGTCCTGCCTGGCATGGCTCGGGTATAGCATGGCACATTTAGCAGGCTGGACTGACCACTGATGCACTACATTTAGCACACCGCCATCATTATGAAACGAGTGGTGTGATGCCACTGCCAGGAGAGCGAAGCCATGCAGGACAGGACATCAACACTACTTATTACGCTCTAAGTCACAACGTCATGAGGTCTGACTTGTTCTGATCTGCAACGTACTTCAAAATTTGTACTGAGGTAAGTAAAAAAAAACTTATGACTTATTGTCAAAGGATGTACATGACAGTGATGCAGGGACGTGACAATTATTAAATACAGAATCGGGAAAGAATGTCAGTGAGTTCAGAAAGGGGATGAAACAAGAGTCGGAGGGATAATGATACAGGGGTTAAGAAGAAAAGATGGCGATGAGTGAGCGATGATGTTACAGAAGCATGAACTGGAGAGCAGGAATAAGAAGAGAGTGTGTGCAGAGTGATGGCAGCCCTCCCACAGCTCTACCTGTGGTGGAACAGATTGGACCCGCCGCAGAGCGTTCTGATTGCCGTGGCGACCAAGCGTCAGCTGACAGATGGCTGCCTCCAAGCGTAGGGCACCGGGCCGTCCACAGTTTCCACTGATTGGAAGTCCGCGCACACACAGCACTCCTCACGCCCACATGCACAGACTGCTGGCCTATGAAAAGGGAGAGGGGGAATGGAGGACATGGTTGTTTTGATCTCAGAGGTGTCAGGCATCTCCACTGTTGATGTCTGCTGCAGACGACTCTTAAATAAACTTATCCAATCTGGGTCAAATCCATTGCTCACACTCAGGCTGAATATGTGGAGGGACAGAGGGTATTAGTGGTCCGTTGGTGTTTGTAAGGGCGGAACAATCATTTATGAATGCATCTGACGAAAGAGATTTGGATAAATAAATAAACAACCTCACTTCCAAACCAGGTCCTGCGTGAAATGTCTGTCCCTGTGTGCAGCCGTGTGTGACCCATCACAACGTCCCACCATCACATACCTGCAACCGTACCATCAGGAGTGGGTGGACACTGATTACAAGTAAAGTCCTGCTTCTGCTCTTTTTGAGCCAGTTATCTACTTTTAACCTTGCTACCATGTATATCTTCTGCTCTAACTGTGGCGATGGAGGCTAGTAAAGTGGATGAGGAGCATTTTTGCTGCAAATGTCAAGTTGCCAGCTGCCCGGAAGAAAAAGAAGCACCATCATCTACCTAATAATGATGATGGTGACTGAACAAGAAGCATCTTATAGGGGAAAAAAAAACAGTTACATGATAACGTGCTTGCTGTGCTTCCTGAAAAAAAAAAAAAAAATGAGATCTTGGTTTTTCAATTCTTGTCCTCAAACCTCAGAAATTCAAGTAAGCTGCAAGTTCTGTAGGTGAAAATGTAGACAGCTAGCTTTTTTATGTGTGATGTTCATTGATCCATCTCTGATGTTATGATAATGATCTTGAAGTTAGTGGTCTGTTTTCCTTTAATTTGATGTGTTTCAGGAAGCAGTTAACCAAACTTAACCTTCATTTCATATCTCTAATTAATCAAAATGATAAAATATTAAAACTAAAGTAGGTGTTATGAAACGGTACTCAGTAACTGAGTCCCGAGTCGATATTTTCAGTATTCTACCCACAACTGCAAACCAAACATGTTGGTGCCGCTGATCAAGATTATCTGCAACTCACACAAGCTTTAAAAGCAGTCACGAGCCACATTTCTGACTGATCGTACACTCATTCTTCAACTTAGACATGGTCCTGCTGAAAACACCCTCAAACAAGCCAGTCAGCAAACTCACACAACTGTGAAATAGACAATAATATAGTATATCGCAGCAGCCATTTCCCTACACAATGCACTTTCTTTCTGCACCATTTACTCTCTCTCTGTCTCACACACACACACATACACACACACACATGCACACAGGAATTGGATCTCTGAGGCAAATGGGTTGCATGTGTCTCATGGCTCTCCAACACCTCCTGTTGCCATAAATATCTTGTTATGAAAGGCAGGTAATGAAAAGCGCTGCCTTGGTAATCCGTGACGGAAGGCAGTTTCATGCTAGTTTGGCTTCCATCACCTCCCTCGCTCCCTCCGCCACCCCACAGAGACGAGCCTTCATCTGGGCTCCACTCGTCCTCCCTCATCTCCTCCTCTTTGTTCCCTGCACGGGTCATCTGCAGGACCATTTATGCATATTACATGTGTGTTCTCTGTTTGTTTTTATTCCTTTTGTCTCATGATGGCAAACATTCTGTGGTCGATCCATACGTGGGTCCAATTGTCATGACATTTAAAATGAATACGTTTTGGTCCCCAAAGGAAGTTTCCTGCAGCTCGAAATCAGACCGAGCAGTCAACTCATTAAACTCTGTTTCCATCTTCGGTCTGGCAGTGCCGCTAGTCTAACCGATTCCTGTTGGGGAGGATGATTCAATTATCTCTAACCAATCACTAGAGACCAACGTATCTGCCAGAATGTAACATCATTCTAAGTCGACACTGAGCATTGCCACGCATTTAGAAATGAAGCGAGTGAAGTCAAACGCATCCACAATGAAATATATGCAGCTGTCTGTAAGTTAAAGGTGATTTATCATTATACAACACAGGGTTGCATGACACAATGAAACGCCTTCATGCTACACAAACATACACATATCGAAAGTTTAGGATGTAAACACACGGAAATAATATTGGAGTGCATTCTTTAAATTTGCATCTGGGTGGATGTAAACAAAAAGATGGTAATAACATGGTCAGCATCTTTGCATTAATTGGACATCAGATAAACACTGTTTAACAGCTTTAGCTTTGTTTTTTTATTGGACAAATTTTATTGAAACAATCAGCACATTGGAGACATAAATGATAATTAAATCAACAATAGAATACAAATTAAATAATAGTACAAAAAAAAAATACATTAGTAAAATAAAATGATAATAGAAATAAATAAATAGTTCATACAGAGGTTTCAGGGAAAAACTTTTCATAATGACTCAATAAGACATTGCTTTTTTTGTTATTTAACAAAGTCAGGGACTTAAGCAAAGAGTTCAGATCCAGGAGAAAGGGAGCAATTTTAGGGAATGATTTTGCGAATTTTTGTTTTGTGAATAAAAAATTTGGCATATAGGATAACAAAGTTCATTAGGTGTTCTAGAGCCTTATCTTCTGGGTTGACATAGTAGCAAATAACATCTTTAAGGGTAGTTTAACAGCTTTAACTGTGTTAAGCGCAGAGCATCAATGACACCGCCTGTGACACTGACTGGCTAATCGTTGGATCATTGGCGTTCAATGAATCGATTTGCCTTATCAGTCAAGAAAGCACTGTTTCATGTCAAAATGCCCGAGGCGATGATTCCTGATTATTCCAGTGATCTTTTAGAGTTTTTAAATGATAAACTATGATATATATGAAGAGTATCCAGGTTGGAAACAGACTGCAACTGTGGCTGGTGGACACCAAATGCTAGTTTCCAACCCTGAAGAATAAATCAATTATTTTTGGATGAATACAAACTCAGTCATGTATGTTTAAACTGTGCAACACAACATGGTTTGTAGAGATACAACAGCACAGGTTTATGGTTTGGCTGCTCACACACACACTGTAGTAAAGAAAATAAATACAGGTGTTCATATGTGGCACCCGTGTGCATAAACATACACACGAACAGAAGCCAGTGACCCCACAGAGCTGACGAATGAGAAATCGTGACATGTGAACCTAATCCCTTTGATCTGATGTTAATGTTGGTGAGTAAAAACTGCTCCTCTCTTCACCTTGCTCCCTTCGCCCCTTCATCAGTGAGGGAGTTGGCTCATCACAGAGCGAGCCATTGATCAGGGTGGATTGCAGGAGACAGCAGCTCAGAGCGGCGGCCCTCAGAGGAAGACCCTCTCACACATTTTGGCAGCCCTTCCAACAGAATAGATAATTCTGGAACAGCAGCTCACACTTCACCTCGTGCCAACAAATTTACAATTCAAACATGGACCAAGGTGTTGAAGAGGAATGTTAGAAACACTTTGATTTGTTTTTATCCGAGATTTGACAGAGGTCTGAAAGCCAGAAGCTTCTACAGTAACACACCAAAGGAAAATAAATGGCTTTTCTTGATATTTCACCTTCTTCCTCATTCACATTGTATTAGATATCATACATTTGTCCTTGATAAATAGCAGCTACGATCCTCAGATGAGGGCTTGACAATTGATTCTGTTTTTCTTTTTACTCTATCGACAGTGATATGTCGTGGTTTGTCTCTTGTGGCGAATTTACGTACTGTAAGTCTCACTACACATGCGCAACGTGCACTTGTTATGTAATGAAGAAGACATGGCGGAGGAAGGACGTGATAATAGCGGCCCTCAAGACATTTTTCCGCCTTTAAAGAGAACCAAATCTGAAGTCTAGGTGTATTTTGGTTATTATAAGAATGCTCAGGGACAGCTGGTCGAGGATGGCAACCCTGTCTGCAGGAGCTGCAAGAAGAAAGTTGTTACGAGGGGCGGCAACACATCCAATTTACTTACTCATTTGCGCGACCATCACCCTCAACTTTTCAGAGAATGCAAGGTAAGCTAACCTTGAACTCGGGTGCATGATGTATGTGTATTCTCTGTATAATTTGCTGTTGTCACTAATCTAAACTGACCAGATAGTGGTATAACTGAACGAAGTTGATCCGTGATTTGGTACGTTATCTGAACCTAATATTTCCACAAATACTGATGCAGAGCTGCAGTGAGAAGGATTTGAGACAAACATGTACTGGGTAGAATGAGTTAGTGAACACAAATTGACTGAGATGACTGACTTTAATCTGAGCTCCGTTTACCAGAGCAGCGTCTACCTGTGGCTCAGCAGCCATCTGACCAATCAGATTGACCGAGTCCACTGACAACAGATGAGCGTTCAGACACAGAGACAGACAGCCAATATATATATATATATATATATATATATATATATATATATATATATATATATATATATGTGAAATGTTCATACTATACATCCCTAATACATACATACATATATATATATGGGTATATATTTGTCATATATCTTTGGTGTTCATAGGTTTTGTGTTTTGTGTGTCCTCTGACTATCTATAGATGTATTGCTGTATATCTGTCTGAGTCTTAATATTATTTGTTTATGGTCAGAATAGTTTGTAAAAGCTCTTTTTCCATGTTTATCTCTAACCGAGAGCCTGACAGCCTGGAGGCATGAGAGCTCAGGTTCCACTGCCCTCCCTTAAAATTTAAAAGCTCATCAGGAGATAATTCTGGGATCTGCTACAATGCCAGCTATGTGCCACTGTCACCTTATCTTCCAGGCCTTTTGCGCCCTGCTGCTCCTGTCCGTGCCCTGGGGAAGACAGCTTAGTGCCCATTCTAGCTACAGCGGCAGAGGAGAGCTGGGCAGTGGAGATCACTCATTTTAATAGGCCTGTCACATCTGTTTTTAGAACCTGCGGAGGTCTCCTGCTGCCAGCCCCCGAATGAAGTGAACCCAAAATGATGTGACAAGCTGTGATGAGCTCGGGGAGGCGAGCTTTAGGCCAGAGGAGTGGGAGAAAGGATTAGATATAGGGCGAAAGAAGTGAAGGGATTACATCAATATCATAAAATCTAGTATAACATGCACTATGATTTACATTTTCTTGTGAACACGCGTGAATAATTCATATATGCATATAGGAATCAACAAAACAGCTGTGTGTTCACTTAATGTGGACTTCTATGTTGTGTTAAAACCTTCACAACTAGTTTTGCATTTGGTTGTGACTGAGTAGTGTTTTGCATAATTCAACATAAATGTATTACCATATTTTCTTCTACTCTATCAGAGCCGACATTGCCAATATGCACAAGTGGAAATATGGTTAAGTAGAGTTTATCATAAGCACCGGCTGGAGGCCATGTGGTCAGACATTAAAACACTTCCAGCTGACAACTTTCCTACAGATTCTAGTCAAGCCACCATCATTTTTTTAGATACTGGTTGATTATAATTATATCTTTTAAATGAATGTAAGATTTGTCTCTGTTCCTCATGATAAAGAGCCAGGTTTTACAATAATTGATTGTTGGGTCACATTCACTAGTCATCAAGCACTGACACCTTGGGTCGGTGGCCGGCCCCGCGAAAACAACCCAAAGCATCAGTATTTGATGAGTTGAATGAGACTTTAAGACATGACTTTCTTACTGACTGGACCTTTAAGGCACCTGAACTAAACAAACAACACAAGCACTCTCACATTAATATACAATATCCTGTGCGTATGCATTTGTTGTTTGTTCGCTGGATTCTACTGGATGGTGCTTATTTAAACTTATCTTGGGGAGTTCACATTCTCAAACAAAGTCATGGGTGTCAACATGCCAGGATTATGACTCTGCACTGTGCTGATTCAGATATGGTTGTGGTTGAAGTGTTCTGAATTCAGGGCTTGGCTGTTCTCAGCCGCTGTGTAAACAATGTCTACAAAAGTCTCAGTGATCCTTGCTGTCTCAGAATCACGAGAGCTGGATGCAGGTACACACAGAGGCCGGGAAGGTTTCTGCACTCAGACAATAGTATGGTAATATGATTTTTATTGCCACCTTGAGCTCATTTCGGTCATTGAAGTGTTGTTTTCTGAACAATCAACCAACATTACTGGTGGTAAACTGGTAGTTTTCACAGTGCTGCCATCAAATGTGACACTTCCTGTCACTGTCTGCACGGAAAACTCACTTCCAAAAAAACAAGTCAAAATGTTTTTCTGTGGCAAACATTTGCATTTGTTTCACTCCTTAAAGTATACATCAGCTCTAACTGAAATATTCGGGTGGGGACCTGTGAAAGAAGAAACAGAGAGAAAGATGGAAAGGTGAATTCTCAGTGTCCTCCAACAATATTGCTGAATATCAAACCTTTATTTATTCCATGTCTCAGACTCCAATCACAGAGGCTGAGCTGCAGGTGTCCCAACAGCATGGAAATGTGACGTCTATTATATTCAATGTAAAACCACTACAGAGAACCAGTTTCTGATCACATGGTTAGAAAGTTAAGCCTCTTTGAGTCGGACAACCTCAAAATATAACTTTAACAAATGTATGACATATATGTTGTCCAATCTTATTGCACTAATGAAGAAGAATACTTCTGTAATCCAGCCGACCACATCCACTTTTTCTGCTCACTGCATTTTTGTCAATTCATTCGACTAAGTAATGGATGCCTGAGCTCTCAGGGAACTTTGTAGCCGTCTCCTTTACAAGGGCTTCTCATTCCAATCAGCAAGTGTCTGCTCAGTTTGCCTTGTAATTAATGACTACTGACTGGCCACTAACAGTCCAATGAGTCTGCCATGTCTGGGCAGCAATGCCTGCTGAGAAGGGGAAGGCTTGAATTGTTCATTTAAGGCAAATGTCCAACTGCCAACAATATTTTTTACACGTTTTTAGTCTTTTAATTTCGTATATATTCAGAGGAGAGGGCAGACACAGAAATGACTACTGCATGCTCAGAGGGTAATCATGGTGTTTTTAAACCTCGGCCATGTCTTCCAGCAGATTACTGGCTGCAACGTAATCCACTGGTCAGTCCAACCATCAAGATTATGTACACTGGCTTGATTTTGCCACTCAACCTCAGGTTGAGGTTGATATAACAGAAATGATTCTGATGGGGACAGAATCGTGTTTTTTTTTTTGTTTTTTTTTTGTTTTTTACGGGTCATGTCACCTGGAAGTTATTGAAAAGAAATGCTGACTATACATGTGAACTTTTGAAATTGGTCTAATTTGGATATTAAAGCATTATGTCATGTCAGTGCGAGATGTTTTCTTTGTTCACAGCGTCTCCTTGTTTTTATATTCCACTGTGGCTTCTCTGTTCTTGGTTTCCCTGCCCTCACATTCTCTAAAGATGTTCAGGTTGTTGTTTGAGTGCGCCCACATTAGTGCATGCCCTCGAAACATCAATAAGGGTGCTCTTATCTGTGAAGGGTTATGAAAAGTGCACACAAACATGTCTGTGCGGGTAGCGTGATCTCAAGCATGCAGAAAGCAGAGCAACGAGCAGCTGAATCCCACGAGCAGACACACATGTAATGAACTGACAAGAGCAGATGAGCGCAAATGATTCATATCAGAATAAAGGCCAGTATTATTAAATGCCATACTGCATCTTTGTTCCTGGCAACAACCTGCATTATTTAATAGTGACAACATTTGTTGTGTACAGGACACTGAAGCCCCCATTGTGTGATACTGGTATTTTTGCCACAGAAGCATGGGAATGGAACCACATTCTTGTTGAGGAGGAAACAGGAAATGAACGGAAGTCACAGAATTTCTTTAGAAGGTTTTGTGGTGCCAATAACAGCAACAACAACAGGACTATTTTAGTCCAAACGTTCTCGTAGCCACTGGTATCAGGGCTGCTTCAAATACAGTAGTTTGATCTTCATTCATAATTCTGACGTTCAAATTCTAAACCCATGTTCAAATGCTGCGAATGCTCTGCAGGTCTTCTCTCTTTAAACCTGCTATATTAATGTTGGATTGTTTCATGTTGTTTCACACTCTTGTTTTTTTAATGTTTTATCTGCTTTAATGCAGATTTGATGCATGTTTCCTTTAAAAAAACAACATGTTTGTGGTGGTCAAAAAACAGTTTGCTCTCCCACTTTTGCATACAAAGGGATTTAGTAATAACAATAATTTAAAAAGACTTAATTTATTCAATGCAACTAATTGTTCCATTCGAATTCAAGATTTAGTTTGAGGATTTCCATTTCATTAGAAGACCTCAGAAGAAGCTTTGAATGTGATGCATAGAAAAACAACAAATGCTGATATTTCCCTTATAAAGACAGTTTTGTCTTTATAATCTATCAGAAACCTTTACATCACAAATAGGCTTATAACAGCAGACTCAGCAGTGCAAAAAGAACTAAAAACAAATAATAGAAGAGTGTGAGACCAGCAGCAGTCACGAGTCCTGCCAGTGTCCTTGAACAGAAGACTGAACAGGCTCACTCGACTGTCTGCTAAATGCCTGCGATGCTGATGGCTTGTTAAGATGCAGCATAGCAGCTTCTTGCTGATCGAACCATTCAAATGGAAGGACAAAGTTTTCAATTATTATGTGTTTCTACCATCAGCAGGTATATTCGTGTGTGTGTGTGTGTGTGTGTGTGTTTACCTGTGGGAGTGGCAGACCTCACCTTCAGTGTGTGGTCTGCTTCGTTCAGGGTCAGGTAATCATCCATCTGATAAAGGCAGCCATTATTGTTGTATCCTCAGCCAACAAGTGGCAAAACAGCCCGTGTTTGATCATAGCAAAGAAAACATGAGGAGAAGGGAACGACTACTGATGGTTATCTCTGTGTGAGAGGCGTATACCCAAGGGCAGCCATTCATTTACATCCCTGCCCGACATTTGACAACAGCGAGACACATTCCAGACATCTTCGCAGCCGTTTGGTTTGGCACGGGTTTAGGCTGCAGGCAGCGAAGAAATGATGCTCGTATGCAGAGGTGAACAGCGGAGGGTGGCGGCCTCATCTGACTCAAAGTGGGAAGTGGTGTCTGAGCTTTTGAAAACAGCGAGCTAAGTGGGAGTGTGGAGGCACGCTGCTTTGAAATAGATGCAACATTTGGTGCAACATTTTTGTTTTCTATGAAGTCCAAAAAACAGGTTTAATGGCATATCATGTGGACGTTGAACAGTTACTGTTATTGTGTTCCGTTCAAATATTTGAAAAAACTGTATTTTGATGCTTTGGCAACAACTTGAAACCTTCATGTCCATAAAGCCCCTTAAGTTGAACAATAAAAAAGATTAATTGAGCATTTCTGCCACATACCTGTTAACTGGAGTCACTGAATGGCCAGTTGGGTTGTTAACTTCTCACCTGACCATGGACAACAGATTAAAGATAAGAGAAATAAATGAGTCGGCAGTTAGAAGCTGCAGCCGTCAAATGTTTGAAAAGCGACTTAAAGGACGGATCGCTTCTCAATAAATCTGCTGATCGGAGTAACGACTCAGTTAACTCACAGTTTGAAAGATGATGAGAAACTAAGAGTCTGCAGCTGTAGCAACTCTGTAAGGCTGAAGCTAAATGCTAATGACAACATGCTCACTATGCTGATTTTCATCAGGTGTTATGTTTAAAATGTTCTGCATCTGAAATAAGTGGGCTATGTTAACACTCACTATTGGCACTAAACACAAAGCACATCTAAGGCTAATGTGGCTAGTTTTGTATGATTGCACCCAGTTTCTACGTGTTTATGCTCTACTTAAACATCGTCTGATCACCATGGATGCATGTTAATGCCAGGTGTAGTGGCGTTTCAGAACAGAAACAGATCTCATTAGTCATTGCTCGAGGGAAATAGGATACTGAATCACTTGAATAAATAACGATGAGCCTGTTCTTGCAGTTTGTTGGGAATGTTTTCGTCCTCTGAGATTAACGCTCAGTAATACTGGAAGACAGTTTTCACGGCGTGGTCATCAAAATCATTTGTAGAGGCAAGAGTTGACTTATAACCTCGTCATGAAATTCTTACGTTGGCAGTTTCATACTTTATATAACTGATATTAACTTTACAAATATAGATTACTATAACTTGGATTTTTATCCAGTTGTCCTGTTTTATATTCTTAAAGGCTTTACTAAAGGAGTTGTGCATCGATATTCAGAGAACTGCAGTGACAACAAATTCATCAGTCAGTCAAATATTTTACTTATTGAAACCATACTTTCAAAGTTGGTTATATTCCACACAGAGTTCTGAACACTACACACCCAAACCACTAGGTCCAATACATCAGAATCAATAAAAAGGACTGTCAGGTATGCGTTACTAATCCCTTATAATATTCGGACCAGTTCCAACTCAGAGCTGGTTCTTGATACCCAGCCCTTGTGGCAAGTCCAGGCTTGATCTCCCGAAGGCAATCTAATCTGGGTAGGGAAGACGGGACAGGTGAGAAGAATTTACAGACTAAAATGGGAGGTGACCAGTTTGTTTAAGGATTGTAAAACATGTCTTTCATCAAGTTATCACCATGACAACCTGCAAAACAGAGGAAACCAACGTTGTGTAATCTCCCTCGAATGTAACCACATTTAGTGGCTCTTCAGAGCTTCAGTTCAAGTTGTGTTTATTGTATAACTTTTTGAGTTAGATGACATTGAATTTATTGAAAACATTACCAGAAAGCTTTTGGCAGAAGTAAGTTTATCTCACAGGATAAAAAATACTTTTTGTTTGCTGCTTCTGCAAATATTACTAGAAAGTGACAATTCTGCAAATTTCACAATTTAGGTAAAGAAATGCCCTCGTGTTACACAGGGAGTGAGCAAGCCCCTTTGGTTTGTTCCTCCTGGGCGGAGAATAAAGGATCAGGAGGGCAGGAAGAGGTGGGCTGTGACAGCGAGGAGAGGGGCCGTCCCTGCTTTGTAACCTGTGGTTACAGCCCTTCTGACATGACACGACGGAACAGAGAGCTGGTGCAGACTACATAATTAACAAGGCAGGAGCTGTCGAGTTTCACCAGACTATCTCCACCTGTCTTTATTGCTCATATCTTTGTCTCACCTTCCTTTTACACCTGCAGGAAAATGTTCATTATGAGCAACAAGGGCTTCTGCCTGGACTTGTAGCTGGATACAGAATCTGTAGTTATTGAGGTCTGATCTGTAGCTTTTCCTCTTTTGCGGTGTTTGCTGTGTGAGTGGCTCTGATAATGCATTTTTAACCAGCACTATGAATTTCAGGAGGCATTCTCTGTTTGTTTTCGTTAAAGGGGGCCTTTGCAGGATTTGTCGGTTACGGTTTTGAACACACCATATCTTTATTTTTTCGAGTGTTAACTGAGCATTCACAAGGTAAATACAAATGTATGACTTGATGTGCAACCTGACTTGCAGCTAATGAACTTCTCACATGCATTGCACTTTGCCTGGTCGTGTTTTACTTTTACAACTTGAAGCCACACTTCATTCGCACTGTGACTGCTGCTGTGACGTGTTACTCGTGCATGCAACTGAGTTTGAGTTCCCAACTTAATGAGTCTGTACAGTTTTTTTTGTAGTATACCTTCAAACATAAACACTCAAACAAACATATATCCACACATTTTCTTTGGAGGGTCACTGAGGAGGTTACTGGGGAACTGACTTTAGCTGAACTTCCAGTGTTTGGTGGAACTAGTTTAAGTATCTGAGGCACTGGTGACGCTTCAGAGGCTTCAGAAATATTAGCTAAGTGGGCTTAGAAATACTGATAGCGTATTCACTCGATAATGTGGCAAAACTAGATCTCGAATGATGAATGACACATAAAGAGAATTATCACTCTGCAGCCATGGAAAACAGTCAGTTCAGTGACAGGATGTGCCTGATGTCGTGCCGTGGTTTTCACAGGGTATCATGGGTATGAGGAATAAGGTGGTCAGCCCCCTCATGAAAACTTAAACGCTGACACTAACATTCAATAGCATACCAAGCTGCTCAACGTTCACTTATGTTAAAGCTATACAGCTGCGTAAAAGCATTAAAAAACCTTGAAATAAACCACATCAGTTGACTTGATTTTTTCCACTTGGGAACAGCACAACAAGGGATGTTAGCCAAATGCTCCTCTGTGTTCACCAGCTAGCTGCTAACTCTATCTCCCTCCCTGTTGATGGTCTAGCTGGGCAGGTAGTGGACAGTGGGTTTAAAAGATGTTTTTACTGAACCAAACAGAAAACATGGACAGAAAAAATAATAGATAGATTTCAGCACTCACTTTTGCTCAGAGGAACTGCTCAAACAAGAGATAATGTCTCTAAAACATCACCTTTCATATCACAAATAGTTTTTTAATCCTTTGTTAAGATACAAGTACGGAATTATTTTCTTATTTCATAAAATATATTAAAATCAGACCCTGATGTTGACTAAGAGAAGAGATAGTACGAAAGCATCTGAGCGGTTGGGACGAAATGGAAATATAGAAATTCACCAAATACAGTCGGGGAGGTCGGGTTAAAGGAAATGGAAGCAAATCTAAATTCCATGATCAAAAGAGACACATACAGTGCATAACTACAAAATTCATGAGACACACACCTTCTAATGTATTCCCTCTGACTCTCCTCCACTGATGTTTTCACACTCTCATATTAAAGCTTAGATGCACTTTGGTCGGCGTGTTAACCTGACCTGCCCCCCACTAGCAGCAATATGCACTTCTTCTCCCGGGGAAGGGATAATTTTACAGTGACAAATCAATTTCTTACACCCCCTGTCAGCTCTCTCCTCCAAACAGGCACTGGTTTTAGGAGAGGGATTTCCTATAATCCACAGATATCTGGATGCCTGCTATCCTCCGAGCTCCCAGTGGAACCGAGAGTGACTAGAAGACACTTTCACTGCCTCCTCTTTGTGTTGACACTGACGTGCTTTCTCACCTGTAAAACACTGGATAAGCTCATAACATATCATGGATTGTTGGATTTAATTAGTAACATTTAACATGGAGTAATTAGTGCAGTAATATTTCTTATAGGTGCATTAACAGAGTGATTTACTTTAAAACAACTTGTGCTGTTTAATTAATAAAAACAGCTGATCTGGTTGAAAAGCTTTACAGTTTACATTGTGCTAATTCTAAGATTAAAGGATTTGATGTGTTTACTCCTTCCAGAGCAGCTCGTCCACTATTATTGCTTCATGAATCAGAGGTTAAATCACGGTTGCTTGTAACCTCGATCTACTCTCACAGATCTGTGGAACATGTTAATCTTCAAGGAAAACAAACAGATACTGAAGGAAGGGGCCGCCTGAAGCCACCATAGAGTCCAAAATGGCTCACGAGATGAGTTACATCAGAATCTGTCTGATTCAGTTACGTAGATGACGTTGATCGATTCATAATTTTTTGCTTTGCAGTAATTATTTAGAGCAGCAAGATGCTGCTGAATGTTGGAGAAAAAAACATTTCGGGTTTTTTTTATAAGTTGGGAAAAATCAGAACAGATGTCTTCATCAGTCAGGTGGGTGAGAGGTCAAATGTATAGTATACCTATAGTGGACAGCTCCTAAAAAATCCCACATGGCATCAAGTGTGAAGTAATGCACTGGAGTAGGTTTGACATTTTTTAATGAGGCAGGCTGGCAGTCAGAGTCACTCCTAACAAATAAAACAGATAGAAAGAAAATAGCTCCGTCAAATTTTAATAAACATGAAAGCAAATAGGATCTAAATAAAGTCAGTAAAAGCAAAAAAAATCAAACAAAGTTCATTCAGACCACAAGAAGAAGAATAATTAAAACGTAGGCTCCAGGTTTGACCGCAGATCCTGACAAATCAAATCAAATCAGGAAATTTGTTTGAATGCTGGACACTAACAGCACCACTGATCTGACAGTCAGTAAAGACTTTAAACTGGTCAGGTTTGTCAGCCAGCTACTTGTTGACCAACTGACCGGGAAATACGCAATTGACGGATTCCAGAGACAATGGGCTTTATTCAGACAGTCTATAGCGCCCAGTCTGAAGCAAAATACGTTCAGGACGTATCCAAGTCCATCTCGCCAGTTAAATGGTGGATAATCTGGGCGCAGAGTGTGGTGCACGTAAATAGGCAAAGGGAAAACCAGAACTGGGGGAATCACAGACCCACTTCTGATTTTGACGATTAAATTGAAAGCACATTTGATCGATCTTCTGTTTCAAATTGAAATCATGACACCTGTAACGGCTACATGATAGCAGGACTGTAATCATTAAAAAAAATATTAAAATGAAGGAAAAAATAGACTTGTTGTGTCACTACTCTTATGGGAAATTTCCGAAACAGATGGTACAGACTCTCTTCTGAAAGAACGATGACAAGCTCGAACGATGTAGGCTATAATACATACTCTACAGCTTACATTGTGTGTATTGTGTAGCTTTAGGAGTGACGGTGCTGCGCTCAGCTGACATCAAGCTGCACTCCGCCTGCAGCGTTGTGCCTCTGATGACAGTGGGTGTTGGAGGTGTGGGCTAAAGCAGAGCTGTTAGGAGAGCTGTCATCTTGGGGACAATAGAACCATAAGACTCAAACCAATTCTCTCAGCAAGAGAACAAATCTTTCGCCTGTCAGAGAGAAGCAGGGAGGAAAACTCCATCCAGCTGACAGCCAGAGTGCTCCTTAATGGCTCTGTCCTGGCTGAAGAGGGCAGGATAAAAATACGAGGGGCTGTTCTATTGTTCCAGCTTCCTGCTCAGATCGACTCGAGTGTCTGCTTTTAAGACTCCGAGCCTCGAATGTGCACCTGTGCCCTCAGATCTAAATAACTATTCTCATCTCAGTTTCTCTCAGTGACCTGAGAACCTGTCAGATCTGGAGCTGTCACGTCCCATTTATTATCAAATATAAACAATGTTTGCAGCTCCTGTTGAAATATCACGCCGAACAAATCTAACGGCAGCCCTTCATATAACAAAAATAGTATAAGCACTAAAATACTTAAATCATACTTTATTATATTATATATACTATATAGGCTAATACTGAATCAAATGTGTACTGTAGATGCTCATACCAACACTGTTCATTTGACAATTTAAATGTTTATAAACAGAGGCCTGTAAAAGATCATTAAAGTGTTTTTGTGATAACAAGCTGGATTGGAATTGTTGTGACACATTATATTACATCTCATTACTGAACATTACATTAGACTGCCGAATGCATACATATATATGCAGATTTTGTCTTGTTTTGTTTATTGAGAATTCATGATGAATCAAATCTGTCTCAGTGGGTCTGACATCCCAAAATAATTTCAAAAAATCTTAATCTTAATGGTTTTTCCAGACAAACCTTCAGCAGCATCAGTGATGAGGAGAAAATAGAAAAAGCTTTTGGCTGAACATGCGTCTGGACTCAAAGCTATGAGAACCTGAGGGAAGCAATTTTGCCAATTTAAGCTTCAAATCTGTGCATGATTGATGATTATTTAAGGATTCCTCAATTCCCTAAAGTTGCAGACGGAGTGAAAGTGTCGAATTCCCACAGTTTTTTTTTTTTTTTTTAAATCCACGATGACTTTCCATCACCTCCCTGTTTTCACTGCCATGTGAGGAACACTGAGGTACAGAGGTTGAGAAAAGGTCAGGACTGACTGACAAAACTGCAAATTCAGAGCACGTGGAAAACTAAATAGTTTTTAAATGGCTGGGTTTAAGTCTATCCAAACAAGGGGACAGTGTCAAGAGTGCGTCAAGACAGCTGAAAGGGAAAGCTGTACACTCAATCAACTGCAACCACTGACATTTTCATGATGTGCCCTAATTTGCAGAGGAAATATGCTCCTATGCTGTTTCACCTTAAATATCAGAATAAACATCCAAAGATAGCAAAAGGATAAGAGCAGAGTCCCAGGGAGAGTAACACCGTGTTCGCAAAATGCCATTCCAGGAAAGAATAAGGTCATTGAAGGCAAGAACAGGGAAACACTGAAACGAGAAAGAAACATCCAGGCGCACTAAATCACCCTCTTCCTGTTGAAACCACTAATAACATCTGAAATACTCGCCCAGTACGAACACCACCCACAGCTCCACAAACAAGGAAGGAAACTCGACACTCAAAGTGTGATTGCTTTATGTAAGTAGCAGAAATGCACTTTCCATAAGCACACTCAAACTCTCATGAGACTGTGAATACTATTACAAGTCATGTGGGACAAGGACCATTATCATGAAGTCTCTAAGAAGCACCGCAACCTAATCGTACCAAGCACCACTTTATACGCATTTTCCTTTTTTGAAATTGGGACAGTTGGGGGCATCTCTGCAGGAGGACACGTTGTAACTCCAGTGACATCCGTCCACAGCGATGTCTGTGGATCTTCCAAAGTAACTGTGACGACGTTGGACAGACACCAATTATAAACAAATATCATTTTTTAATACTTTGTGTACAACAAATCATCAAATTGACACGCAGCTAAACATACAGCAAAGAAAATAAAACTGTACACCGGGTTTTTATCACCTCATCTCAGCTTTGATGAACATGTACATGAAGCCCCAAAAAGTATGACTTTCTATGAAAATACCTGGATCGCCGACTGAGCCAGCTAGCATCCAGTTTAGCGCCCAGCTAACTTGACTTAGGATAAAAATAATGCAGCTTAAAAGACACAGGGATAAACTCATGGGATTACTGTATTAAAGCGTCGAGTTTGGCATTACAATTGCCACAATCCAGGTTTTTTGTTACCTAGTTTGTCATACACAGGGGTCTGAAGTGTTAGAAGGTAGCTGCAGTAGTAGCTGTTGTAAGGGGTAAATGTTTTTCAGTGATGTTCCTTTTCCACCAGCACGGCGATTGTTTGTATGTTGGCGGCGGATGCCATAGCTGTCCCTCCACCCTCACTCCTTAGAGTCCCTAATGACACGATAGCCATGCCCTAAATCATATGTTTTATTGTCTATTATACATTTCAAAGTGAACATCATGCTATGCTGAAGACTTGAAACTCAGCATTGAGCCCATAAACTCAATAGAAAACTGTTCAGTGAGGTAATAAGTCGAGTGAGAAGTCAGGTAATTTTTTCATAAGCTTACATACAATCGGATGTGTTTTTGCAGTCAGTGGAATGCTCCCCCTGCTGGCTGTTATCCTGCACAATAACAATTAAACTGAGTTTTTCAAAATAACGATTCAAGTGAAGATTTTGTGTTGTTTTCTTTGTTCATGCACGGCATATACAAATCTCTAAACGACAGCCATTTTGTACTGATTCAACATATTGGATTTGATTTGATAAATGGATTTGACATCAACCAAACATGTCACATAAAATTGTATTTATTAGCCACTTGCCTTATATTGCATTTCACACCACGACTTGAGATCATGGTCCTCATTGTGGAGGAGACAGAGCAGGCGGACTTGTGGCGATACAGCCCATATAAAGCAACAGTGAAATGATACCGACACGGACCAACCGTGATTTGTAAAATGCATCAGTCCCTGTGAAACCACCCCCTCACACACGACCATGTTGGGAGGCTCCCAATTCCCCATGTGATACAGTCTCCCTGAAGAGTCCTTATATTTATATCCGTTGTCAGTGCGGAGCTGGAGAGCCTTGCTGGCTCATAAATCTGGCCATGCTTAGCAAGCACAAATTTCCCCCTCATTAGAGCTCCACACCCTGTGGAGGGACCTGAAATACACACCAGCGTCGAAGTCACGCCAGTCAACCAGGAGGAAAAGGCCCTGCTGGAGGCTTTGACACCTCACACATGTGCACTCTTAGCTTAATTTGACATTTGTATATAAAGCTGTTTCATAACTAACGAATCCAAGATCTCAGGGTAACACGAGGACAGACGTCACCTCAACATTTAGACAAACATAAGATATACTGTATATTTAAACCCATTTAAGGATTTGGTGGAATCAACAGCGCTGTGATGTCCGCTTTGATTACCACACCTCCTTTTGGCTTTATCCTGCTCCGTAGTTGCCCTGTGGGTGGATACACCTCATCTTTGAAGCCCAAACTAGAGCCACAGGGAGGTCTGGTGTAAAATAGGCTCAATCTGTCTCCCCCTCTCCACCTCCCACACCAAGCCTTAGCCCTTCACTCAAGCTTCACTCTCTTCTCTCAGGGGAAACATGTATGTCAGAGACAGCAGGTGTGAAGTGAGATTAGAAAGCACAGGAAGAGGAGGAGGGCAGGGAGGATGATAATGGGAAGAGAAGTGAAGAAAAACACCAGGACGGTGTTGTTGGCAGGGATGCCGGTGTCTCACTCTGCATGCAAGCAAGTTAAGTTTAAGCAAATTCTGTATGCTTGTGCAGCAGCTGTGCACATACACTGCTAATAGCCTTTGTTTCTCCTCAGAGGATGTCAGTCATCAGGCCCATATGATGGACAGCTTGGTGGCTGGCACCGGCAGATGAAGAAAGCTCCAAGGCCATCCACTCCTCAGAGAAGCAATTATCTCCTCGCCTCAGCCCCACACCATGGGCCTGCATGAGAATGAGCCCAGGGCAGTGCCTCGATGTCTGCCGCTCTCTCTTTGGAGATGCAGACCACATACACATGCACATACAACACACAACCCCAGCTCACATGTACAGATGGAGGGAGGACTGGAGGGAGGACAGCCATGGTGTTGGTACTGTCCTCCAGTGTTATAGCTTTCTTGAAAATGACCTGCTAGAACTGCTAAATGTGTGAGAGACGGCATGTGTCAGCGCTGGTTTACAGCGCGAGTCCTGGGGCTACAACTGAAGCTACAGGAACTGACAGGTGAAGCCCTACGGCTAAGAACGAGGCCAGGTAGGCACTTCTGCAGCAGCCTGAGGGCGAAATAAATGCAAAGTAAGTGTATCAGGTAAGTTCTGACGTACAAACTGAGAGCAGCCTAATAAGCAGTGTCTGGTTGTGAAACTCCTTGGGCTGTATCACATCGACACGACTCCCCGTGAATATGAAAAGCAGCATCAGCTCCCACTTAGCAGTGCTCAGCAACACATCTAATCATTTTCCTGAGAACATTTTTATTTGATTATTGAATTAATCAACAAAGACATTGGCACAACTCGAGCTTCGTGATAGAATTGAAAAATCGTGATGGGAAAAAAATTATACACACAAAACGAGATAAATCTTGTTTGACTTGTTTGGCATGAACAGCAGGCACATATGGCACGAATCAACAAACCTAAAACTACAGTCAATATTAGCCTGTTTGTTTATTTGCTTGCCTAGACCGTCACTTACATTGGTGTTTTGTGTCTGTGCCCAGAACAAACAGTATTTCTAGAGAATGCTTCTCAACCAGCTGAAGACGCTTGTACTTCCCGCCCATCTCTCCTGAGATGAAACTGCAAACATTCTCACAGCTGCTCTTTCTGCTTCCTCCAACGGAGAGTGAACAGCAGAGTTTCACACAGTGATTCCTCCTATGAAGTGAATGGAAGCAGGTGGAAGAGCTGTCGGGTAGTCATCAAATAAATCGTATTCGTCTTAGTTGTTGCAAATGAGACAGTTCTTGCAAACAGTTAACTCTTTATTCGAGCTCAACTGATCCTGGATCTGTAAGGTCAATATGGAAAACAGTATCTGAGAATTTAAAAAAATCAGAACATTGGGCCTCATTCACCAATATCCTCTTAAGAATCTTCTTAGATTCTTTCTTAAGTTGTTCTTAAGAGGTTCCTTAAGATCCTGGATCCTGGATAAGAAAAAATTCATGAATGCCACAATCTTCGTAAAATCTTCGTAAGTGGGACTTAAGAACAAATCTGTTCGTAAGAACGGTTCATGAATGAGGCCCATTGTTCGGCCAACATTAATGATTTGAATTAATGTTAAATAACATAACAAAGGTTTTCTAAGTTAATAGCTACCAAGTTATGTTTTGAGCAGAACATTTTAATGTTGAAAAATGTAACTAAACTTCAAACTAAATCGTTTCCAAACTATTTAAAATATACCTTTGGAACAGTGGAAGGTGATCTGACCAAAACATGCATTTTTAAATTTACCCAGCAGACTACAGCCAGACCTGGAATAACCTATGAATTTCTCCTTCTGCAATTTTAAAACACAATATTGCTTTAAAGTTACTTCTTTCTTGCAGAAGATCTTCATCCGCTATGTTGCTAACTACGTCAAACTTACAAACAGCTAATCTGTCCAATCAGTCTAGTGGGAAACATCACTCTGTTGGTGAGCTGACATAGTGAAATTATCTGAAGAACTGTGAATATCCTCACATGGGTGAAAACTTACAGTCCTATATTGATTTCCTGATTTATTTTCAGTCACCACAAACAGGATCCAGCATCTTTCCACTCGACTTGCCCATTGTGAGTATAAAAGCATATTTTGAGGATTATCAGGATGATATTGTGATATTGAAGATCACAATTCTCTTGGCCATGATAACTGTGGCATGAAACAGTCGTAGTCATGGATCATTCCGTGCCCAAGGATGAGAACCCCTTTGTGTAAAGGGGCTAACCCTTTGCATATAGTTTGATAAAATGTTGTTGGTAAACACAATTTGTTTGCACGCAGTGGAATCAGGTTTGTAGTTAATGAATAATAATATAATAAAGAGCCGTGTAACAGCTCTATGAACAAGTTGTGTTCACTGATTTCCAAAGTGTCTTTTTAAGAAACGGGCGACGACAGAGAATACTGACAGTCATGATTCATGGTAGACTGTTTCCTTTAACACCTGCTGTTTGACCTGCTGCTAAACAAACTTCTCCTCAGGGATGTGTAAACAAAGCCGTTTCAGCGCTCGTCATGGCAAATTACCAAAGAACATACGTAGGATCCGTCATCAGAGAGACCTTGACCGATGACAAACTGATGGTCAGTGAACTTGTTGCACAAAATCTTCAACAGTTGTTCAGAAGCTGCCGTGAGAGAGCTTTAATCTAAAAAGGCCCGCTGCTGTTTATCTGGACGACCTTGTGACTTCTAGGAATACATAGACTTTTCTCAACAAAGCAGAGACTCTAGCTTTCTCTGTGTTGTTAAGCTTATTAGCACAGGGTTACACGGGGAAGACAAAATGTTCAACAGCTGCATTGATTTGTGTGAAACAAACTGGATAGAGCCCAGATAATGGCAAGAATATGTGACTGCAGCGGTAACAACACAGCTAATAACAGAAAAATGGTGTGTCTGTCTTTGTCAAACAAGGAAGCACATCAGGCCAGAATGAGCTGAATTCCTTTCTCTTTGTTTTTTCTTCCTCTCTCTTTTTGTCTCCACCAACTTTATTGTTGCTGCTCGGCGCTGTGTAGACATAGCTGACAGAGAGACGACACTTAGCACACAGATGCACACATAGCAACTCCTGCCTCTCTGTGTGCTCTGCTAATATTTACACTGCCAGGCTGAACACTGCCACTATTGAGTTTGGCCATTCAAAATAATGTTTGACTAGTATTAGAACAACAGTGAGGGAACACTGTCTGGGCAATAAGGCCAGTACCCTTTAGGTTGTGACCCAGATAAAGAGGGGAAGATGGAGGGTGTGGGCTGATGTCATCTTTTCACACTAGTCAAACACGCAGTGAGTCAGTGTTTCGTTGTGTTGTTGGTTTTTCTTTGTTCCGGCTCTTTGTGTGTGTGGGGTGTGTGGACTGACTAATGTTATGTGCAGATATTGTATCCGTCATTTGCTTTGTTTCTTGCTCACCGGGTGTAAAACAAAGCCGTGAGGGATAAAAACAAAGACAGAAGCATTAGTAACTATCAGATCTACCCGTTATCTTGGTTGTAATTCACAGAGCTTGTCTACAAATTCAAAGATACTTCAAATGTCTTTGTTTGTGAGGCAAACAGAGCAGATTAAAATCGATGTCGAGCACTCCTGCTGACCTGTTTTGAGGAACAGCCTGATTTAAGAGGAATTCCTTTGACTTTGTGAAACATTAGCCTGAGTTTGTGTTAGTTCAGGTTAAGTGTTTACAGTCTTTGATAGCCGGCAGGCGGAGTTCACTGTCCAGAGGTCTGTCATCATCCTCACTGGAACAGGTCGTAAAAGCTTACACACAGGTTAATCAGTGTCTAGTGCTTAAGTGTCAAGTGTCCCTGCATAGTCAATGCTGTAGAAGAAAAAACCTGCTCATCCTTTCATATCCTCCAGAGGCTGCGTTATGAAAGCAGAGATGGATAAAGAGAAGTGCAGCTGATGCACAGACAGGTCAGAGGAATATGGCTGTGCGTTGTATAGATGTGCGAGCGGCAGCAGTCGGGTGGGGCAGCACAGGTACACAACACAGAGCGCCTGTCATGGTTAGTACTGCCATCTCCTGGTCAGACACATTCAGTACTCTGAGGAGTCTAGCACAGAACGTCAGGAATGATTCATTTATTTATCTATTTTCTCAGATTTTCTGTGCTCTGATATTAGACCTGACATTTTGGGGACAATGTATCAAAGATAATTGTAAAGATCTTGCTGACACTCTTGATGATAAGAGTTTCATTCCAAACACACATTTCATTGACAGACACTGATGTTGGTTTAATGTCTGCTAGAGCGAGGCTATAAGACAATATTGGATTATACTGAGTACTGTATATATATATATATATGTATATATATATATATATATATATATATATATATATATATATATATATATATATATATATATATATAGATAGATATATATATATACCATTGCATCTATCCCCAAAAATAGTTTTAAGATTTGGCCACACAGACTCAGAGAAGGAAACGTTTTCAAGAGAAAAATGTGTTTTGCTGAAAACTGCAGATGACAAACGCAGGTGAAGAGTGAAGCTGCAGCACTGAGAGGGTTTTACATTGTCACTGACATCTGTTGGAAGGTGATCTCTGAATGTATTTTACATTTTAGCTGCAGTTTTGGGCCCTACTTGAATTGTCATTTGGTATGTATGCACTTAAGCTAACATTTGATATGTAAGAGCTGAAGGAAGGTGTATGAACTGTCAGCTAATGTTGAAACTCTGATGCTAGTTGAGAGTCAAGTGTCTCCACAATGCAGCTGTAGATCCTGTCATTAATATCTGGACAACTAAAGAAACCAACGCAAACTTTACTCAATGACAACTGTTGTTATTTGGAAGGTTTTAAGGGTTGTTTGAACCGTTCAGTTCGTTGTCTGATTGGGATTTGGCTTGTTCAGGTGGGATTTTGCAAAGTTCAGTCTCACTTTTGTCAAACGTTTCCTTCTTGCAGCCACATTTTGAGAAGCTAGAAACTCTGATTGGGACTTTCAATGATGCTCCTTTCATTCCCAATCATGATACCATCACCTGCTACCAGTGAACCTGTTCACCTGTGGAATGTTCCAGACAGGTGTTTCTGGATCATTCCACACTTCTCCCAGTCTTTTGTTGCTCCTGTCCCAACATGTTTGAAATGTGTTGCTGGCATCACAATCAGTATAAGCAGTTATTTACAAAACTCAGTGATGTGGATGAGGTAAAAACATCTTCCGCCGGTGTACTGTTCTTAATTAAGTATACGTCAAACAGATTCGCAAAGGAACACATTTTGTTTGCTCTAAGTTTTACACAGCATGACAACTTTTTTAAATTGCGGTTGTACTGTAAAAACATCACAATAACATCTGGTCTAGTTGAAAAATGAACACAGAGTTCTCTGGAAGAAAATGTCCCTGATTGTTTTATATTCTTGTATATTACCACCTGCTTCTCCTTCTCCATGTTCACTGCTGCACACACTGCAGAATTCTCTGTTGATGTATTCAAAAGCGGTATAACAAGTGTTCTTCTGTGTGATGAGGTAATAAGAACTATCTGCCTGCAGACTCTATGTTTCCTAAGAACTCTTAAGAGGTTCCAGAGATACAGACAGTCATTTGCTAAGTGCTGTAAGGCTTTGATAAAAAGGTTCAAGGACGCAGATACTGCACTGTCAGAGAAAAAGAGGATGGCTGATAAACAACAGGTCTATCTGAGGAACTGCCATCAAATATGTACTTGATCTAGCTATCATATTCTTTGCATCAGTGTAATAAAAGCCTCTGCCAAATTCAACCTGGTCAATAACCACAATGTCACTGTTCAATATCAGTATCTGTGTTAGCTGATGCAATTATCCCTCCAGTTGGCACTCAGTACGGCAGTTAACATTTTATTGTTGGTGGAGGCCTTTTTATTTTTTATTTTTGAAAGACAATGCCACCGCACCACCTTACTGTTTCCATCCTGCTACTGCCAATAAAACGTTAGGCAAATATTAGCTCACAGCCTATCAGAGCAGTGAAAGTCATTGAGCATATGAAATGGTTTATAGATTCAACAACAGAAGAGAAAACAAGTGGACAAAGACAAAGGGCACAGAGGGAGAGGGGAGGTCCTACAGAGGGTGGAGTACACAGCTCACTGATAAAATGTAATGTTAACCACTAATAAAGGTAATGCAGGGCAAACATGCACACTGGAGAAGTTACACTGGCTAACTGTGCATTTTTAAAAGAATGTGGATGGTTTCTTTAAAAAAAGTAAGAAAGTCTGGTGAATTGTGGACAAACATATTTTGAAGGAGAAAACAAAGCTGACAAAGTTTGAGTGTTACCTGATAAGCATCCGTAACAATTTACAGACAGATGTCCAGGGTCCAAATTGGCTTCATGGACTTCCTGAAGTTTGGATAAAACTTCATTCCTATTGAGGTAAATGTTTGTGATCACTCTCTGTTTCCCTGTGCAGTAAAGGAAGAATCGCCTACATCACAGGTGTGCTCACTTCCAGTTCCTCCACACAACGTCAGAACCATTCAAACAAAACTGTTGGCTGATGTCATGTTCGTCTCTCATGTTTCTTGCCCCGAGCTGAAAACCTTTTTAAACAGCATTGTTACATAAGTGACAGATAAGACAACATTCATATAGCGCTGTGATGAAAATGAATATTCCACTTAGATCCCACTTTCATTCCTTCAAGCATCCACTTAAAAAGACGTGTTTATAATGGGGCAAAAATAATTCTAACGCACAGTGACTTGAATAAGTAACTTTAATCTGATTACTGGTTTGGAAATATTAACGCGTTAGATTACTCGTTACTGAAAAAAGTGGTCAGAATTGTTACTTGTTACTTAGTAACGCGTTACTGGCATCACTGGTCACGGCAGCAGATGGCTTGTGTTCAGAGTTGTGCTCCTCTCTTTCTCACTTTTAAAAAATGTGACGACAGCGAATAGGAACTTCTACAAGCAAGAGAACACACACACGTGTGGATTCACATAAAGCCTGAAATGTGTGACTAATGTAGCTCCCAACCTAATGTAGCAAAGGTGAAAATGGCTCCTTTCATTTCACAACCAGCAGATGTGTGATAAAAGCTTTGAAACAAAGCACCTGACACGATTCAGTGCTGAAGGACCGAAATGGTTCCTCGTCAAAGAGCTTGTGCATCTGTCTTCAAAGCGACAGTGTTTGTTCTAAACTTGAACGTGTGTTTGTGAGGGTCTGGAACACAATGGAAGTTATTTCTGTCGCTCTCACTGGACTAAACACTATCATCATCCCCAATCTATATCTTCAGATTCCATTGAAAAGGCTGTATTAGAAAATGTAGCATCTGACATGAAAGCAATGTCATTGTCAATAGTTAATAACAGGGGTTATTGTCTGATCTCTGTTAATCACATCCAATGTGACAATGTCGGCTCTGATAAAAAGAGCATCTCTAAAACACACACACACACACACACACACACACACACAAACACAGTATGCCATTTTCTTGTAACCAGTGTGAGCTCAGTTGAAAAGGAAAGCAATTATGTCTCTTTTGAAAAGCCACTTGGACAGCTCTTGTGGCACACAGTGAGTAGCCCCACTCATACATGACTCATTTTTACTCATTTCCATCCAGCGCCTGAAAATGCACCACACTCTGCTGCTCCTGCCAGCTTTCGGTGCAATTATACCCGAGCTCCTCTGCACAGTTATCTTCTCCATCTGAGGTCAGCTCAGGCCCTGATAGAATCCAGCGTCTTGAAATAGTCTAGTGCTGTTCTGTAGGAACAAAATACAAATTCTCTTATTGGGGGTCAAATGGAAATCTCAGCCTCTTATATGCATGATATACCTGTCCAGTTAAACCATCAGAACTACAGCGATGCAAAAGAGAGCAAAATCCATACTAAAATTAATAAAGGGGTAACATAAGACAGGTCTTGTGATACTCTTGTCTCAAGCTTTTCCACAGTAGCAAGCATATCTCCACCAAGGCCCACCAGGACCCTTCTGGTCTTACCCATAGATTCTAGAGGTAGACGGATGATTGGCAAGATATATATAGATAGATATTCAGCCTTTTTCCAATTATCGGTATCAGTGATTTTTCTTTTGGTCTGATGCAACATCCTCTCGAACAACGTCCTGCCCACAACACTCTTTGATTGGTAACACTTTAACAAACCGATAGCCTATAAACACTGAATAATATGAAGCTGCAAAGTAACTAGTGACTACATTCAACAAATAAATGTAGCAGAGGAAGGTATAATGTAGCAGAAAATGGAAGCATACAAGTGAAGCACCTCGACATTTTAACACAAAGAATTTCATTTATACTGTAAATGAATATCGGTTCCAAATGTTGGTTTTCATTCTCCTTGATTCATTATTAATTGAAGCTTATATGGCGAAGTTTCAGGAGCAGGACCACACGTCAACAGCGCCAACTTCTGATATTCCTGTAAATAGCCACCTGACCCTCTCCTCATCTTCGCTCTCGTATTCATAATAAATCGTTTAAACGTATCTTGTTGAAGGTGTGGTCCTTGCTAGTGAATTGTATTGTATCGACCGTGAAAAAGCCATATGGGTCTGCCCCTAATGCACAAAAAACACTTTCACTAAAGTCAAGTTCGGAAATGACAACTTGAGTTTACCCAAACTAGCAGTAGTCCAACCAGCGGTGAGATTTCATTGTCAGGTAGATTCTGTTTCTCAAAGATCCTGGAAAAACAACGCAGTACATGAAATTAGCAAAGGAGAAACACAGATAGGTCGGACCACCGTGTATGTATCTTTAAACGTTACAGTTACAGCTGAAAATCACAACAGAAATAAACAACATATCCAATTCAACTCATCTCTACAATGCAAATGGATCAGCAGTCGAATCGGTCTGTAGGTAGTGATATCAAGATTGTGATGAATGAATTGTTCAAGTTGAAGATCTTAACAAAATGACGTAACAATGGTCAATGGAAACCAAAATCATCAACCCATTGAGGGCTGGACTCAAAACCACACTGGAAATTAAAGTAAAACATTTAAATCACAGGCTGATCCAACTCATGATGTGACTCAGTAGTGCGTATGGACCCTGCATGCTTGTACGTACCCCGGATAACACCTGGGCCTGCTCCGAGTCAAGACCGAGTCTTTAAAGGATCGAGACCGAGTCGAGACCAAGACCATAGGTTTTTAAATGCAGCCGAGACCGAGTCAAGACCGAGTCTTTGAGGTGGCAAGACCAAGTCGAGACCGAGTCTTTAAGGAGTCGAGACCGCATCGAGACCGATCAAAAAGAGCAGATTTTCATGATTACTTACGTTTAACATCACCCAAGTATCATATTCAACCGTTAAATTCACAAATGGTAGAGTGGGGATTGTTGGCCATAGGAGCAGTCTAGTTCAAGTTCAAGTTCCTTTATTAGTACCCAGATGTAGATTTTGTTTGCAGCGGCAGAGTCATTTCCCACACATATGGGAAAACACAGAGACACACACATCATCCAAACTCAGGACAGTGAAAGCTAGAAAAAAAAAGAAAAGAAAAGAAGAAAAGAAGAATCTTAAGTTTTTAGAGAGTTCTTACAGGTCCTCCGTCTTTCTGTGGCGATAGTAAATATATAAGAAGGAAAAAAAAAAAAAAGAAAAAAAAAAAATATATATATATATATACATACACACACACACATATATATATATACATACACATACATATACATACATATATATACATATATATATACATACACATACACATATATACATATACGCAAGATGAAACAAAAAGAAAAACAAATTATTTAGGTTGTAAAAACAGACATAATGTGTGAGATTTAAAAAATTAAGTAAAGAGTAAAAAATTTTATAACAACAGAGAGTAAAAGTAAAAAAAAAAAAAAAAAACAACAATATCAATCATGTGTGCAAAAAAAAAAGTAATTACTTATTCTTCAGTGTAAGAGCTGCAGGGACAAAGCTGTTTTTGTGTCTTTTTGTTTTGCACTTGGGGATTTTAAACCTGCGTCCAGAGGGGAGAAACTGAAAGTCATTGTGCAATGGGTGGGAACTGTCCTTTAAAATTGAATCACATATGCGTTGTAGTTGTTTTGTGTACAGGGCCTCCACGTTGAGCTGTGGCTCACCAATCACCCTGCTGGACCACTTTACTATCTGGTTAAGTGAGTTTTTGTTTTTCAAAGAGAGGTTCCCAAACCAGGCTGCTAGTGTGAATAATAAAACCGACTCAATAAAAGCACGGTAAAAGAGGGTCATGATGGATTTATCGATATGAAAGCGACTCAGTTTCCTCAAACAGAACAGACGCTGATGCCCTTTTTTACACACAGCTTCACAGTTAATTTCAAATGTGAATTTAGAGTCAATAATCGTCCCCAGATATTTATAAGATTGCACACATTGAACAGTTTGACCTTTGACCGATGTGACTTCTTGTGTCTGGATTTTTTTCCTGAAATCAATGAGCATGTCCTTTGTCTTTACTACATTTAGTTGAAGGTGGGACGCCTCACACCATTCAACAAAGTCATGATGACTGGACCATGACCAGTTTCACTGTCTTGGAGCAGGCTAACAATTACCGAGTCATCTGCATATTTAATGATGGTCCTGTTTTCCCACCTGCTCTGACACATGTTTGTGTGCAGGATGTAAAGAAGAGGTGAGAGCACGCATCCTTTTTGGATCCGGTTGATGAGCAGACTTTGTCAGAGAGACTGCCATTCACTCTCACTCTTTGTGTCCTGTTTGTTAAAAAGTTAAGGATCCAGCCAACCAGGTTGTTACTCGGGTCAAACTGCTCTAGCAGCCTTGTGGTTAAAATCTGAGGTTGAATTGTGTTAAAAGCAGAGGAGAAATCAACAAATAAAAGCCTGGCATGGAGCCACTGTTATCCAAATGCTTCTCCACCCTCCTACGGGGTCTATAAGCAAACTGCAAAGGGTCAAGCGAATGCTCAGTTTTCCTTAATATTTCTAGCACACCCTTGTCCCCCCCCCCCCCCCAAAAAAAAGAACTGTCAGAAGAGAAAAACAGTTCAAAGTGCGGCATTTAATTTTACCAGCAAATAGTTAGTTACACCATAACGACACTTTTAACCGACCATGCAAGCTTACTGTACCTGCACACAAAGAGCCAGAATAATCAAATACGCTCTGGGAGCTCATCTTTGTTTGCTTGAACCACATACATACAAATCATGAGTTAACATTAGCTAAAATAGAATTGTCTTCTTAACTTACCTCTGGTTGTGTTTCCGTTGAATGTGTCTGTTGAAGTTTGATGTGGTCCCAGATGTCTCAGTGATCAGAGTGTGGCAAAACTTGCAATCGGCACTGTGTTTTTTCCTTAAACTTCCCGATATGACTGTTCCGTGGTTCAAATATCCAAATTTTTATAATCGCCGATTGCTCACTCATCTTTGCTAGTTCACTGTTTAACCCACCCCAGAAGAATAACGTTGACTGCTGTGTGCGTGTGTGACGTTTGGGCAAACATTGTATCAATATCTTTCAAAATCGTTGCTGCGCAGCGTAGCACCATGGGATATATTTTCACACCAGCCAATATTATGATTTTTTTAATACGAATATTTGTAATGATTCATATTTTAGAATATACCATGAAATATACACATCTAAAAACATGGGGTTAAAGGTCTCGTGGTCTCGGTCTAAAATTATGAGTCCCCCTGCTTCCAATGAAGGACGAGACCGAGTCAAGGCCGAGTATTTTTGCTTTGGAGACCGAGACGAGACAGAGTAAGCAAAAAATGGTCTCGAGACCGGTCTCGAGTCCAAGACCGGACTCTTGTACTACAACACTACCTTCGGGATCAGCGAGCTCCTGGATGGTCTGTGGTACTTGGCAGCGTTGGATGCACCAATACATAACATCCCATAGATTCTCAATTGGATTTAGGTCAGGGGATCGAGAGGGCCAGTCAATTGAATCAGTGCCTTCGTCATCCAGGAACTACCTACACAACCTGGCCACATGAGGTTGGGCATTGTCCTGCACCAGGAGGAACCCAGGGCCAGCTGCACCATTGTAGGGTCTGACAAACTCTCTCAGAATTTCAACCCAGTACCTAACAGCATTCAGGGCACTGTTGGCTATGACAAGGACGTTTGTGCGACCCTCCAAGGATATGCCTTCCCAGACCATCACTGACCCGCCGCTGAACTTTTCATGCTGGATGATGTTACGGGCAGCATAACGTTCACCACGGCATCTCCAGACTCTTTCACAACTTTCACATGAGCTCAGTGTTAACCTTCTCTCGTCCATGAAGAGAAAGGGGCGCCAATGGCAGACCTGCCAATTCTGGCATTCTCTTGCAAATGCCAATCGAGCTGCACAGTGCTGGGCTGTGAAAACAGGTCTAATTAGAGGACGTCGGGCCCTAATGCCACCCTCGTGCAGTGAGCTTCTGACAGTTTAGTCAGAAACATGAACACCAGTAGCCTGCCAGAGGTCATTTTTAGGGCTCTGGCAGTGTTCTTCAAGTGCATCCTCGCACAAAAGAGCTAATGGTCCTGCAGCTGGGTTGATGCCCTTCTATGGCTCTTTCCAGCTGTTCTTGTGTACCGGCCATCTACTGGTATCTCCTCCATGTTCTTGAGACTGTGCTGGGAGACACAGCAAACCTTATTGCGACCACACGTATGGATGTGCCATCCTGGAGGAGCTAGACTACCTGTGCAACCTGATTGGGCTGCAGGTACTTTCTCATGCTACCAGCAGTGACAAGGACACTGGCAGAAGTGAAGTGAAGAAGGATTCCCTTTTGGGGGGTTGTCTTGGTTCTGCCTCTCCATTGCACCTGTTGTCACTTTCATTTGCGCCAAAGCAGATGAAACGGATTCACAATCACCTGTGCATCCTAAATGGACAGATTGATATCCCTGAAGTTTAACTAACTTGGTGTTATACTGTGACAATTAATTGTTCCCTTCTTTTTTTTGAAAAGTGTAGATTTTCCAGTATAAATATTTGCACATCCGTAGTTCAGTTGGGTGAACCAATGCATGGGGCACATCGGGACACCTCCTTCATCTGCTTCTTTTCAGCCTACAGTAAATGACACTGACAGTTAATGAGGGCAAAGGTGCAGAGGACCTTCATCTGCAGCCGTTTCCAAGAGGTGAGTTAAACATTAATATCAGCTACGGCAGTTATATCTTGGCCAAATGACTGATCCTGCCTCAAGCTGCAGATAGGCCAGCCTCAAAGACGGATAAGCTGGGTGTAAAGAACATGAAAGTATTTAATGGGGATGTTAAACAATATAATGGAGAGGAAAGCAAACAGTGGTACAAGAGTTGCCAAAGAGTTTCCTGTCGCTCCAACTGAAGGAAAAAAAGGGAAATGATCAACTTAACAGATGACATCAAGATTCAGTTGGGTAACTGGTCATGTTTTCTGTGCAAGCAAAAAAACATATTTGGTGGTTAATCCTAAGTACAAACGAACGAACATAAGCAGAGCAAACAAACCCATTGTACTGTCCTGCTAGAGTTCTGTTTCTGCCACACCAACACATGACTCATTTCTTCTGACCAATATTATGACCTTGTACAAATCTTAGCTTTTATTAGTTGAAGAACAACAGGGAGCCACATTTTTCCTTTTGAAATGATAAATAAGTGACTTATTGTATGATTACACAGATGCTGGCACATTTTATTAGCCTTTTCACAGACATATACTAATCCAACACTCCTAAAGACAAACACAGGGAACATTAGGCTGAGCTCTTTTCAAGTGGCTACAGCTACATTTCATTGAGGATAAGAAAATGGTTGAAATGTCAGTTTGGTGTCTAGTTTCATTTAACTTTTTAACTTTAAGCAAGACTTAACCTTCACTGCAAAGCACTATTATAACCTACAATAATCCAAATCTCAAGAGATCTATCATTTAGCCATGCACAGATATATCAGTAGATGCATATATGTTGCCTGATATGAAAACTCTGTTTTAGAGATTATAATACTCTGGGTAATTTGTAATTATTAAATTCCAAGCAGGCCGGCTGTAGCTCAGCGGGTAGAGCAGGTCGGCTAGTAATCGGAAGGTCACTGGTTCAAATCCCAGCTCCAGGCTGAGCTGAGCTGCATGTTGAAGTGTCCTTGAGCAAGATACTGAACCCCAAATTGCTCCTAATGTGTGGTTGGCAGCCTCTGCCATCAGTGCGGGCCCCGCAATGAGCTGGTGACTTGTCTAGGGAGTACCCTGCCCTCGCCTAGAGACAGCTGGGATTGGCTCCAGCAGCCCCATAAAAGGGATAAAGCGGTTACAGACAATGGATGGATGGAAATCCCAAGTAGGTTTATGGTTTCAGTTCACAGTTACGTTTATTGTTAAACTGTCTAAATATCCTCCCTTCATCCTATTTCTTTGTCACAAGTCTTTGACAACCATATTTGAATGATCATTACAAGAAAAAGGTGTAAATTGGCTCGGATTTCTTCTTCACTTCCTGATATCGGTAACAGCATCAGCCCCAGAAATCGAGCATCGGTCGCGGGGCCGGGTCCACAACAGACTATCCAGCCGAGTGTTTGTGTTGTGGCAGACGCTGTTGCACAAAAACTCACCACAAATATTGTTTTCCTGGTCTAAAAACTGGGTTTCTTTCAGTAACTCTCCTGAGAGGTTGAACGTTAGTCACGAATAGCCTTTGTGGAACGATGACTCATACTTGTGTGGAGTGAACAGTCGCATGTAGCAGCTCACTAAACGATAAGAGGACATTTATGTATGTTTATTTCAGTAAAGGCACATTAGCCTGGACATTTCTGCACAGACAACTTTGTGAGCATAAAACATGCTAAGATTAAAAAGTTCAGTAAATATATAATATATAAGTTAATGTATATTACTCATTGGCATGTTTCTTGTTAGCTTAATCGACTTCTGTCTGATATAACCTGAAGTGTAAATGTGCGTCTGTGTGTGTGTGTGTGTGTGTGTGTGTATGTGTGTGTGTGTGTGTGTCTTAGTTTCCTAATAAATCAAATATCTGGTATAATTCCACAGCAACATTATCTCTGTAATCAAAAATTATTCAAATTCAACATCCACTCTTTCGTCTTTCTACCCAAACTGCTCGCCGTTGCCATTCTGGCGTCCATCTTTAAAGCACTCTGTGCGCCCTGGAACATTCAGCACCAAACCTTTAGCCAAAGCCATTTTCTCAGTACCAGGAAAACCCGGAGCACAGTGAGTAATCTCACTTTATTGTTTCATTCCACGGAGTACCTTTTCCTGAACGAGTGTCTCAATCCTGTTTTAAAATGACAAAAGGCGCGACTGAAGAGCGGCAGCCTGATAACCAGACAAATCTCCAAGCTCATGCTTCATTTGTGCGCTGGCAGATTCATCCATTCCCCCTCCCATTCACACACATTTCACTGCAACTTGCTTTGTTTTGGCCGATCACAATCGTCTATCCAACATGGGGCAGGTTTAATACGACAGCTGACAGAGTAGCATCACCGGTCCGGAGTAGTAAAGCCACCTGTCACTAATTTTGCTGCTCTGATTGATTGTAGGTCTTTTCAATTGTGTCCAGACTGCAGGTCGTTCCAGCACAGCACATCAGGCTCACAGAACACACATCAAACTGTTATTTCCCATTTCCCACCTCAGAAACTATTTTTTATTCCTGCTTGAAAACGGAACAAGCACCGCCCCACCTGGATCACTTTGCGCTATATCACATCTTTGGTAGCCATAATTGGTCGCAGGTCTATCAAACTGCGTCAGAGACATTTTGGTCAATAACACCGCTTGGAAATTGAAAACTAACTGAGATCCCAGACGAGAAGAGTCCTATGTAGAGTCATGGCTGCAAGTATAGTCATGGGAAGATATGAAAATGTCATGAATCATGATATTAACCCCAATTATCATGAAAATATCCTTACAAACGAACAAAAACACAATTTGCATTAAAACATACTGGAATCACTTTGACATTTTGTTCAGAAAAAAATAGTTTCATTGCATCACGGATAAGACACATGTTTTTTTATGAAAAACAATCAAAGGATCTTAAGTTTTCACAAGGTGTTCCTACACAAATAAAGGATCAATTAATGGTGGTGACCTCGTCCCCCTGTCGTGCTTTAGTTTGGAATCATCCAATCCAGCATAACTATTCTTGGGTCCAATGTGCATGCCGTGTCTTCAGCCATGATAAATGACTCAGGCACTGTACATCATTGGGCTACACAGCTTGTTCAAGTCAATATTGTGAAGATATTAATGATTATTGCCAGTGTTTATCCCGATCTGCTATATTTTATAGTTCCATCCCTGGCTGCCAGTGCAGAGTGACATAAAGTAGAAGCGGCAGAAGCTCTTGCTGTGTTCAGTGATGCAGATGGCTTATTTGCATTAATAATGTCCGTAGATGTAAAAACCAGGACAGGACGTCTAAATTATTTTGTAGCAGTTCAAGGACTCCACAAGTGGTTAAAACCTTTATAGAAGCAGCCAGGAAGTTTTAAACAAGGATGAGTGAGGGAGCAATAGAACCGTGCATACTAGACCTTAATGAGTGTGGGCGGATGGAGATCAGTCTCAACGTTGTCATCACAAAGACGACCACAGCCAGTAAAAAGTCAGCCTGGGATTCACAGCGCCTTAGCAAAACCACACCACTGACAGCTGCAGGAACTGGAGGCTGTGCCAGGAACACGAGGAAAACATCCAACCCACTTTGGCTGAGAGTGTTTATCCCTCAACAATGCCTTCCAATATTTTTTGTGGATGCGAAAACCCAAAGCTTTCATTGTTTTTGGCAGGGACCTTCATGTCCTGGTTGGTGTTGACGAGGAACCAGCTTAACGGTAATCACTTGCAAATGTATTTATCTTTTGAAGCTCATGATTGCAACTGTTTTCTGCCAGGGCTGAAGCCAGAGACTGTGAGTTAAGGCCTTTATTTGGGATTCCTAAAGGACAATTAATTTCACTTCCCTCTTATCTGTTTATTCTTTAATACGGTTGGAGAAGGGTAATGACCCAGGTGACCCGGTGCATTACAACCAGCTATTTTAACAGTTGGTGTGCTTTTGAGCCAGGGAGTCATTACCCAGAGACAGAGCAATGGGATGACAAATGAGGCCTCTAAGTGAAACAAAGCCAGATTAGCACATTTCTCTCCCCTGAATAAATACAGAGAGCATCTCGTTGTGCGGCTAAAGGATAAGGCCTCCTGTAATCTATTTATAGTATTTACTTGCATTATGTTTGTGCTGTGGCAGATGGTGTAGCCCTGCTTGGCGGTAGCATTCCTGAATTGGATTTTGTACAGTCAAATTCAAAGTTATGGATATGGTATTATGACTGCGCCACAAGCGGATGCATTTTAGAGCAGCTTCGACTTCATAATATTACAAACACGGCAGTGTCTGAACCACAGCACAGTCAGTAATGTTGGGATTATGGCCACAGCAGGGTCATGCATAAAACCAGTGATGGAAAACACAGTCTTAGTTTACCTTCCACATGTTTTGCCCGTAGCTTCAGCCCTCAGTTGAACTAAAATGTTGTCCTGGTGGACCAAAATTAAAGTCAGAGGATCACCCAATATTACCATTCATCCTGAGGGGAGCGTGAATGTCTGAAACACTGAGTTCTAACAGCAGAATCTGTCTCTCCTGTAAAACTGTGCATCGTGCCACATCGGAAACTATCCATCCACATCAAATCTGTTAAATATGCACTTCTGTTACGTCACGTAAACAAGTGAATGTTTGATAGATGACTGACAGAAAGTGGAGCAATTCAGTGGAGGTTCAGTTAGAGACAATATCCTCAAGCACGGGTCCAGAACATTGTAATTTTGTACTTAGCGTTGTGATTCAGTGCCATATCAAATATTATTTCCTGTGCCTTCAGTTCAGATCTGAGTGGGTACGCTCTGTGCTGTCAAGTAGTGGCGCTTCACATTGCCGCTTTTAATAATCGCCACAGTGTCAGATATGAGTCACACTGATTTTGAACTGCCGGTGGGAAGAGTGAACATGTAAGAGTCCATTATTGCTTAAAAGCTCAATTTTCCCTGTCTATTCTCTCCGACTGCTGTCTCTCGTCTCGTCTGCGTGTTTCTGTCTGACACAAATCATAATGCCTAAAGCAACACACAGATTTGGTTGGCTGTGCAGCGTTACCTGAGTGATTCTCCTTAACTAGTGCTGTAAAGGCTAGAAAAGTGGCTATTACAATTGAAATGCTTTGTCAAAACGTCATAACTCACAGTAATTGCTCAGTTAAAAGTCCAGGTCAGGGTGGGTACATGCACTTTCTGCATGTACCCATTTGCTGTGCACTCAAGATCAAACTGGAGCTGTGACACTCGAGTAAACGATCAGTGAGTACTTGTTATTTTCCTACGTTTGTACTTATTAAACAGAAAACACATAATATACACACTTTTACACTGTGATATTTAGGCGTTTCTTTACTATGACATTCAATACAGTCAACAACAAGTAGGTTATATATTCAAAGATATTTTCCTACTGCCAACTTACTCAGATTTATGTAGTTACACAAGGAAGAATGTGTGATTACTCCGGCGGAGTGAAAATCTCTCAACCTTTCAGAAAGGTGCTGTGCTCTTTTTCCTTTTCCTGGCCTAGGTGATGATATTCAGTGTATCTTTGTCTCCTATGGATCTCATCATGCACCCAAATCCTCCTTGTCTGATGGCCCTATGTGAAAAAAAAGGAAAAACGCAGGTCATTTTGCCGTGTTGATCATACAGCGGTGGTCGTCAAGTTACACAGCCAGCTCTTTTTCTATCTGGAAAAAACATTTCATTCAACACAACTGAAGGCCTTTTGCACCATGAAACAGTATTTATCTATAATTAACAACTTAGAAAACATTTCCCTGGCTGTAATGTGTCCTATCGCAGATTAATATGAGACTTTCAGGAGGTGAGATCAGGAATGAAGTCCACTAATAGACAATCAAAATACTGAAAACCCATGCCAACAAGAACTTCCTCCTCCGTGTTAAATAATAACCGTCTAATTACTGGAGCTCATCTGCATTCTAATGCCCTCCCATTCCCACACATTAGCTCCCAGACAGTGGTATCCCTGACATATTGAGATGTAGAGCAAGAACTGTGCTCCGGGCACCAGACAATGTGCAGCTAATGCACTTTGCTAATGTATTATTTAGAAAATGGCCTTGCTAATTGAGTTTTAATGTCAGTGGGCGCTCTCCCACATGTGTTTGACCGAGCGCAGGGGAAAGTTTAGATGTTGATGAATTACAGCTGGCCACTGGTGGCAGCTCCAAAGGTCACAGGCGATGCTGGTGCAGCCACCACAACCTCAGCTGTTTTTAAAGGGAACCTGCCTGCGTTATTCACACCTACGAACATTTCACTTGGGTTTTAAAAGCACTCATTATTAGAGAAGCCCTATTTGAGATAAAACAAAGTGTGATACCTATATAAAGAAAAGATATAGCTTTGTTGGCTGCTTGACGATGAGGGGATCAAGTAGATATGAAGGCTGCAAATAAGATAATACACATATTTCCAAACCATCCAACATATTACAGTGCCGCTGCAATCTAAAAGCTCATTTAGAGATAGTGTGATATTGTGTCAACACAAACAATGAGAGCAGCAGACACACCTCTGCAGGGCGAAGAGGAAGCTGGTAAATATTGCAAGTGAAAACTGAATCTACGTTGAGAAATAGCACGAGGTTTGTAAGTTGGAATTTGAATATGCTCCCTGAACAAACAAGGGGAAATTTGCATTTTAAACACCAGCACATTATGCGCTGCAGCTTTGTGGAAATCATTAGTTACACACTTCCTTGCAATTATTTTGCAAGTTCACCCCACACGTTGCCTATGATAGGAAGGCAGAGAGAAAGGCTCTAGTCTTTATGAGAATCACTCACCCAGAGCACCAGATAAAGCAGAGCAATAACTTATTTCAAAAAATCCCAACCGGCTAATTAACATTGTGAATTCAACCAGAAAGTCAGTATTCCTCCGTCGAGTTTAATTGCATTGATGTGTGAGCCGCAATTTAACGGCTCAAACAGAGAGCTGCTCCGGCTCCATAAATGTTTCCTCACCTCAAAGACTGTAACAGGATTTTTCTTTTTTTTCCCGTAGCGTAATCAAGTTTAGCTTTACCTGAGCTCATTTGATGATTTAATAGACTTAAATGAGTTTTCCTCCCAAGGTTAATTATGAAGCACTGAATTAAATTTGCCACTGTGCGATTGCTTATTTATAAAAATGTCTTCAGTTCTGCACGGAAGTGATGTGATTATTGGATCGGACTGAGTGCCCGCCAAGTCATGTTGTGTGCTTAAGCCTGCTGATGACTTCACGGGGTCACTGAGAATGAACATCCTGCCAGGCTTCAACAAACAGTTCACACAGAGAAGACCAAACTTTCCTTCCGACCAATACAGCGTGAACTTGTTATGTTAATCTTTACGCATGGAAAAGGCTTCATGGAAGTTTCCTAATTAATATTCATTAAGAAAATAGTTAAATTGTGTTTATTACGTTAGTGGGATTGACCAGTAAACGTTGCATCAGTCAGCTATGATTTGATTAACTTGGCTCAGTATTTCCTTCTGTGCCAAGTAGGATTGTTTTTGGATTTCTAGTGAGATCAATACTTAATCCTCCAAACTTGGAAGAGTTTTTACAAACCCAAACTTAAAAGCTTTTGTAAGGTATGTCAGGGTTTCTGCAGGTTTGAACGAGTCAACTTTGAGACATTTTTAAGACCATTTTGAACTAAATTTAAGACCTACACAAAGTACAAAAAAGTAAGGAAAAATAAAGTCCCAGAATTACTTTAAAAAATAACAAAATGTATTGCCATTCACAGAGCAACCCAAACAATAAAGAATGGAGTGAGTGAGTGTGTGTCAGGGTTATTCTAGTGTTTACATTTCCTTTTATTTTTTTATTTATTTTAATTTAGTGTTTCATGTTGTTTTTTATTTCAGTTTATTTCTATTAGTTTAAAGTGTTAGGTAGTAGTAGTTTAGTTTTGAGCTGAAGATGGTTTGAATGTCGCTTGACTGTAAGGAGGCGCAGAGTTCGGGTCGAGCAGAACTGGCAGAACTGGTGACGAAGGCGTACAGAAGTGTGTGATAGCGTGACTTCGCTGGAGACTTTTAGAAGCTAACTTGTACACTGCACTTCAATTTCATTATCAGGCTTTTAACCAACTGAATTCTGGCCAACACTTGATAAATTTACACTTAAAGTTGTAGCAGATTCTGCTGTTGAAGTCTTTCTGGAACACATTACCCCAAAAAAAAAAAAAGGCAATGACGGAAGCGGTAAATGAACGTACATATTTAAGACCTAACTAAATGTCATTTAAGACCTATATGCAAAATATGGATGTATTTTAGACTTTTTAAGACCCTGCGGAACCCTGGTAACCCTAAGGAATGGATAAGACAATGTGCTACAATTGGTAGCATGTCTAACTACTATCTTAATACCTACAGTAGTAACCAAGCATCACCTCATCACCTCCAAGGCCAACACAAACATCAGTAACTCCCAAGGCTAGTTTGTTGTTGCCAGTTTGTTGGAAGACATCATTCAAGCCCTGTTCAATATTATCACGACCACTTTGTTATATTGTCTCACTGTGTGCTGAAGCTGGTCCTGGATGCAACAAAAGCTTAATGAGCACAACATCTATAGAGTAGCAACAGCTCCGAAGCTTTCACTATTCTGTACGACAGTCTCAAAGTACCTCTGTCTCCCCTCTCATCAGGATCTTCTACTTCTCTAACTCTCTCCGTAACGAGATTTTTTTTTTTAATCGTGGAGTTTTATAACAACCTCTAACATCATGAAGCGCTGCTCTGAAAGGCTACCGTGGTGCAGAGAACAAGTGATTATATCACGGTGCAGCTCATCAAACACTACATGGTCAAAAAGCAGAGTACTTGATATCTCAGACAAGTGAGTTTAATGGCTGCCAGTGCTTGACCTTCTCCACCGGGCCTCCATGTTAGTCACTCTCCAGCAATTCCAAATTGAAACAGAACCATAGCAACAACCGGAGAGAGGAGAAACAGAGAGCATGTGTGTGAGAGAGGAAACACTTTGACAACATACTTTATGCACTCCCTGAGAGAGCTGACTGACGGGGGACCTGCTGTCCCGGCAGGTTTATGTGTGACAGTCTCTCTGTGAGTATCTCACACTGCAGTGTTTGTGGGTACAAGGAGGGACTGCAGACCACCTCACTCAGGGACCGTCTGAAGGCTCTCTGAACCGTAGCGGACCTCGGTGCTGAGGCTTCTCCTGATCAGGTGCCCGGGAGTTGCTGGAGATTGGGCTTTGATGTTGACAGAGATGGTGCATCAGAGCAAAGCGGCAGGTGAAAATAATCTTCCACTCTGTGATTCCTCGGATTTGACACCGGTTGCATTCGCGACCCTGAAGACATTTCAGCGGGACAAAACACTTTGAATATAAACATTGAAAGTGTAAACCGTGCAGGCTTTCTGACAATTTGGCATGAATGTTTGAAATGAGGCTGGGCGAAATGACATACATGATATATAGCTCGATATTTGGATGTCTCCTCAAAAGCATCCTTTATAAATGCTCCATCGAATATCTCAAAATGGAGACTAAATTGTAGGGATGACTATCAGAATGTGGATATAATGACTAAGTGACTAAAGACAAATGTTAGAAGTCAGGAAATGACATCACTTTACCGTAACACAGCCTGTAAAACCAGGAAAAAGCAACACACGCTGTATGACGATATACAGAATCTAATATCATGATACGATATGCTTTTATTAATCATAATAACTAGATTGATTCAATCTAAACAGAATGCTGTTTAACCTCACAGACTATAAAACATGTCAGCTCATGTTAACCATTAGAGCTGGACCTCCGTGCTCTCCTCATCACCACCGTCACCCTGTCACCCTGAACGACCTGCAATTACACTTATTCTCCGTATGGCCACCCTGACGTTCATATGCAAATCTACTGACGATTACAATTACGGAGAGTGACTGAGCTCATCCCTCAAGTTCCAGCGGCCGCTCCTGAAACATGCAGCAGGTTCTGTAAATGGAACAATTAAGATAATTGACTGTACAGGCCCCATTAACGAAACCTGCTTTCAGCTCGGAGCTGCGATTAGATTAATTCTCATAATGGAGAAGCCCTCGTCCCTCCATTGTTCTGCATTTGCCCTCTTCAGTCCAGGTGCCAGTCATATCCTGTGAGTAGGGTTTCATGTTGAACTGGGATAATGATGTTTCATCGAACAACAAGAGTGAAGGACAGCGGCGTCTATGTAAAGGTGACAGGGTGATGGATGGAAGGTGTCAAACTGTGATACGTGTTTGAGGTTTTCATCAATAAACACAGTATAAGATGTTTGACTCTTGTTGGAGTTTTTTAGTCGGCATTTCTAAATGTGATTTTAAAGTCTACAAAATGTAAGAAGAAGAAGGTGCAACAAGAACATCTTTCAGAGTAAGCAAACACCTGAAACGGACAAACCAACGACCATTTTTTTCTTTACTTAGATGTCTGGAGGTATCTTTAGATTATTGTCTTGCCACGTATTGATTATTGCAGATTAGCTGCATCATAATACTTGTGATCATGAATCACATCAGGAGTTACTCTGGGATTCCCTTCCCGAGTAATTCATTCTTATTATGGATTGCATTTCCTTCTCACAGATATCTTCTACCTGACCGAATTAATAATCATATTCATGTTATACAAATACAGGTAGCAACATTTTGGAAATTTGTTTAAAATTTTAAATTTGTAAAAAAAGATCCTCATATATACTCTCAATCCCAACTCATCAAATACTGATGCTGTGGGCTGGTGGGTCGGGCTGGACTGACCTTCAGTAATCAACTGTCCTACAAATTGGACCTTAAGATAATATTCTATTATTTTCCAACAAGCAGTTCGAACATCGCTTGTCAAGACATTTCAAGAAAAACTATCAACCGGTTTATGTTGAAATTTCACGACTAACCGAGCAGTGCAACACATCTACAACACTGGCCGACACAATGTGAAGTGAATAATGCAATGATAAAATGATGTGGCGTACGTGTGGAGCTTGACTCTCGTTACGTCACCCTGTGTTTCCAGAGACGTGCTCGTGGTACGAAGAGTCAGCTATGGTCGGTGTGTGTGGGAGAGCAACATCTTGGTAACGTGAGCTGTGTGTGTTTGTGTGTCGTTCAGTGGCAGGGGAACTAATTCTGTCACGCAAGGTCCTCTGCATTTGTTTAGTGTAGGACGTTACACACACACACACACACACACACACACACACACCCTTTCTGTGGGTCTCTGTGTGTTCGGCCACCCAGAATATTTGCATGGTAGCCCGACAGTCCTGCTCCTCTCAGTACCGCTGCCTCTCCAGGCCTGGCACACATCTCTCTTATGTTGTTGGAGCGTGGAAGGTAGGACTGAAGCTTTCTGCTATTAAATTTTCCCTTTTCTTCAAATGTTATTCTACAGAACACCAGGCTCTCTTTTCTGCGGTCAGTGCCTGTCCAATTCATTCAGGAATGATATGCATTCCTCTGCCGCTTACAACCAGCCGCACTCCAGCAGCTCGGGGCCAAGAGGGACAGGTTGCACTGCCAGCGGCACGGCGGCTCGTGAAGCACTTATTGCACTCTGGTTTAGTGAAAATGATGATTTTGAAAAAAAGAGCCATAAAAGACGCAATACCACAGTAGCAAATTATAAAACATATTACTTGGCAGGAAGACAGGAATATTTTTTTCTACTTTCTGAGGAAACAAGATTACACAGCTGCTTCAGGTTTGTCCTATTTCTGACCATCTGCAGTAAGAGCCCCTTCATGATGTCTGTAACAGAAGACAAACCAAATACCTTCTGAGTCAACACAACCCCGATCCCTCCTGCCGTCGGAAAACAAATAAACACGGGCTCACGCTAGGCAGCCCGAGCGAATCCACTCAGGAATTTCAAATACTCTCGAATGTATTTTCCATGAGGTCTTTGGAGCAATCTCTGCAATCAAAGAGGTCAATTTTGCTTGGAAAGAGAAAAATATTAGGTAAATATTTGCAGGGAAACCAGTCATATTTGAAATGAAATCACCCCCTGTGCCTGGGTTTACAGTGCACACACGCAAACACACACACACACACACACACACCTTCGCTCTGAACGTACTCACAAAGCTGCGCTACAGACACAGATACACACACAATTGGCTTTTTCTTCAGACACAGTCCAGTTTTTTTGGACAGATCAGTGCTGCTCCCCTGCCGCCAGGCCGACTGACACGCTTGTTTATTTTTCCCATGCCCACTTTAAATTCCAACATTTCCCCCCCGACTGAAAAGGCCTGTGTGAGCCCGGCCAGGAGGACAAAAAGGTAGGAAAATATCAACAAGTCGTCATTTACATCAGAACAAAAACAAACAAACGGAGGAGAAAAGAGCTGCTGAGGAGGTCCACGGCTTTTTTTGCACCAGAAATCCTTCTCATGTGGCTTCAGGCAGCCTGCCAGCCAAATCTAATATGGATTTATATACAAAGAAAGTGCTTAGTTTAACATAATGAATATTTAATCATGCATGGACCCTGTAAAGCAATTTTGCAGAAATAATTGAAAGCAGACTTTGTCTCGAGGCTTAGAAAAAAAAACGCAACAGCTAAACTGTTGACCCAAAGGAGCCCAAAAATCTCACGCTGGATTAAATGTTTACACTGCTGGCATACACTCTGATAAATGAAGTTAGGAATCTGGGCTGGAATCAACGGGTGTTAAATCTGCTGATTCTGTCGGGGCGCGAGAACACACAGAAGCCCGGCTGTGCACCAACACGTGCACTTGTTGGGCAGCTTCGTCTCAGATCCACCGGCTGTCTTTCTAACATTATTTTACACTGTTTGTATTCCCTTTCATTCAGCGAGCCGCCGGTTAGAGAGGGAAGGTGACTGGGACTGAAAAAAAACCACCTGCATAAAATTCAAATTAAGCTTATTGTTTACGGCTCATTAAAACACATTATGTCTTTAGCGCTATTATGCTTTGTTTTGTTACAGTTAGACTAGACTTCATATCTTGCTACTGAAACCATCCAGCTGCACTCCTGTCGTCAGCGCTCAAACACCAAGGGAATATACTGAGGCGGAAGTAGGAGAGCTGAAGGTACCGCCCGAACAGACTCATCAATAAACAGCACAATTAATGAAGTATATAATTGCAGGTATCATGTCTTGTTGTCTCCAGATGAAAATTGGGGGGAAAGTCCATTGAGAAACCTGGCAAATAAATAAATAAATGAATTAATATCATATTACATAGACCTAATATTATGTGACTTATGAGATATGCTGCCAAGACAACTTAAACATAAATATGGCGTATGGACTTATGGACAAGGCTTCATCCCAGCAAGAGATTTCTGCCTGAAAAAGAAAAAGTTTGCAGTCGAGATTCAAAAGTTGCCTCCTCCAGCGACAGCAACTGACAAGACTCCGAACCAGACATCCCTCAGCAAGCTTAATGAAAAATTAATTAACAAGCGATGGTGCGACGACTTCTACAACACACAGCCGCGCTCCAAAGACACAGCATGAACCATCCAAATAAATAAATAATAAAATAATTAATTAATAATTAAATAATAAATTAATACACAAAGGTCTACGCACCAAGTTTGAGAGGACAGGTATATAACCGATTCATAGCAGATCACAGCATATGTGTTTTATTTCTATTCAAATTTAGACTACATATGGATATTTAACATGTCTGTCCAGTAGCTGTTTCATTGTGCTGGACTCTGGAATATTAACATCCGTACTGGCTGTCAGAAAAGAAAGCCTGCTGTGAGTTCTGCTGCCACTCAGCGCTCCGACAAACTAGAGAAATGAAAAGTGCTCATCAGGAGCACAAAGCCACAGTCCGGACTGCATGAAGTCTGTTGTCTGAGCAGTATTACCTCATATGAAACACTTTCTACAAGCATGACTTGTGCCGTTCAGTCCTTCGTAGATTATTAGCTCTCATAATTGTATTAACAAAAAGACTGTGACGACAACACTGCACGGCCTCGGGTCACAGAAAAATACAAGAAATAGCTGAACTTGTATAAAAAAAAACGAAAGGGGAGGGCGACATAAGCGGATTTGAGGGAAAGTGTTCACTTATGCAAATAAAACAGGTTATCAGGTCTATTTGGTGATTCCCTGGCACCCTTAATAAATCAGCTTAGGGTGCGGCCTAACGGCTTCATTCGCCCCACAAATCTCTGCACTGCAATAACATGCGCCAGCGAGCACAGATTAATTTAATAACTCTTTAATATTCTCCGTGAAAAAGAACAGGAGACCAGCGAGTCCGGAGCATATGGGGTGGGTGGTGAAGGGGGCTATCTGTGGAATAGGATATTGCTGCAGCAACAGATTGAATATTACATAATGATGTCATTTATATTCCATTCCAAGTGCTAGCTTCCCAGACTGGGGACTCAAACAGAGCAGGGGATTTGTCTGTGATAGAGTAATAGGAGGAGAAAAAGTTTGTGGGTTTAGACGGCACGAGTCAGGACGAAGGTGAGCAGAGATTTTCTGGCTCGCTACATCTGAATGTGTCCGACTCCAAACCTAAAGCCACCAAACATGTACAAAGTGCACAGGTTCATATGAGCTGCGGCCGTTCGGACATTAAAAGTGGTGACAGGTGATAAAGTCTTACAGGTGATACTGTCTTTACGGTGCAGTTCTGTTGGGAGATGTTGGGTTCTGGTGTTCAGGTGGATGTTACTTTGACACACACCACCTGGTTAAACACCGCTGCAGCATCTGTGTTACTGCTGTCATCGAGAAAACATGGATATTCAAATGTTCTGATTCAAAAATGTTGTGTGTAAATATGAAGCGACCCCCATGATGCATGTTTATGGTGAATAGACTGTACTTGTGTATTACTTTTCAAATCTTAGTGGTGGCTGAAGACAACACCTGCTCATCAGGAGCGATAACCATTCATACGCACCCACCTATGAATGAGCCACGAGAGCACTTCGGGGTTCAGTATTGTGTACAAGGAAACTTTGGCATGTAGGCAACAGTGGTTGGGAATTGAACCACCAACCTCCGATGGTTGGATGACAGCTGTACCCCCTGAGCAAAATAAAATGAAGATTTTCCGATCTCAGATTGTTTACTTTAAAATATATTTATATTCTGAAAGGGTGAAACTCCAGTTTGAACCTGGAAAACTACATTCATCTGTCCTTGTAGTCATCCTGAGCCTCGGGTTAGGAACCAGTTTGAGCAAAACAAACCTGTTAATACCACAGCATATTATAGAAGAAATGCTTTGCCATGAGGGTGAAAACTGGGTTGTTTTCTTGGTTCATACAAAACTGTTTTTTTGAAGACCATAGTTTTTTTTATAAAACAGCACCTAGAATAGGGGTTGGAATCTCTGGGCACCTAAGATTTCGAATCAGATTCAAAGATAGCTTAGAGTACAAATATGATGCAGGTTTATGTCCATTATGTCGAACCATCCAACTAGCTCTTATTACAGAAGATCATAATGGTGAGACCTGGGTTTTGGATGTTCCAATGATTGACTTTTCTGCATTAAGACATTCAAAAGAGACAGTCTAGCAAATGAGTTCCTGGCCCACGGTTCACTCGCATAACAAAGTAACAAGTCACTGTTAGCAGCCGCACAGAAAGATCACTTCTGATGTCTGTTTCCTAATTTGTGCTAAATATGACAAACATCCTGTAATCAGCTAAACTAGACACATCAAGATGACACGTCTGCGTCGGAAACAAGTGTTGAACACATCAAATGGCAAAATGGTGCAGGGGGTGGAGGAGAATTTCGGAGAGAATAAACAGAGCTTGCAGACGTTGTAATGAGAATTTGCTCCATTTGGCAGTAGCCTGCAGCAAAGGTCTCCCATCTGTTTCTTATTGGAAAGGGAGTCGACGGTTTGAAGGGGGAAGGATGAAAAAGGAAACGCAGGAATGAACGGACCACAGCGACATCCTGCGGCAGCAGCTGGTAACACAGAGCAGGGTGTGAAGGATCGATGTGTGCACAGACTTCACGTCACGATCAATCAAGGAATCAATCAAGGAGGCAATTCATTGGTGATAAAGGAATTCATTTATTCCTTAATTTGCTTTTAAGTTTCAGTTTTGTGTGCATTACATGAAAAGGACAAGTCAAGGGCCTCTGAGAGGAATGTGTACGAGTTCATGGGAAGAACCTGCAGGTATTTCTAAAAGCTCTTTGTGTGAGAAAGACAGATGTCAGCCTCCTCGTATCCTTGGAAAAAACACACCACACATAGATTAAAAGCTGCCGACAGCATAATCAAACAATCAGGGCAAGTTTGCTTTTCTCTGCCTCACAATCTCTCCTTTGTGTCTCGTTTTTATCCATTATATATATATATATATTCTTTATCTCTGATGAACGCGGTCACTCCTTGTCCTCAGGCAGAGTGTTGAAGACAGCTTTCTCACAGCAAAGCTTCCAACATCGCCTTCAAACTGACCTCAAGCTTTAATCTGACTTGAGATAAAAATGTCAATGTTTGTAATGTCTGATTAAGACAACATGTAGATTATTTAACAATAAACTTGACTCTGACTAAAAGTCAGCCCCGCCCGGTCTTTGTTTGACATGTAACGCCATCGGGGAATAACAACATAATTGGTTTTAGAGAGTCTAATATTTAAATGATCTCACAGAATAGTCTCAGCTTTGTCCTTGTGTTAGCCTTCTCTAAAGAACGTGGGAGTTGGCCGACAATGACAAAAGATTTGTTTGCAAAACAAGTGACGGTCATTTGTGCAGGAAGATTAAACCCTGAGGTCAACGGTGAACCTGTGCGAGCACTCGACAAAAAACGGCATCACAGTTGTTATTAATGTGTGTGTTTAAACTGGGCACACACGCACTCATGTTTAGTGTGTGTGTGTGTGTGTGTGTGTGTGTGTGTGTGTTAAGGGGGCGTGAGAGGCTTTTAGCAGGATCAACAGGCAGAGCAGGTAAACAGGCTCAACACAGGCTATCACCTGTGGAGGATGTTATAGCTTTGCCGAGCACACAAGCCCCTGCCGTGAACTTTCCAACCGTGCGGGGAAGATGTTAGGGGATTTCCTCATAAAGCACACACGCACACACAAACACACATAAAACCTCTCCTCACACAGGAAACGTTTTCTTATTGTTCCAACATGAAATGGGTCCTGTTAGACTGTGTTGTTGCGCATCGAGAGCTCTGTGACTGCAACCATAGAACGAATAACATTTTATCACTGCGGCTACATTGAACATATGGTGCCTGCACGCAGAGCGAATGTGGAGCAGAGTGTATTTTTTAAGTGGCCACACCTGCATTTCATGAACTGCGTAAGGCCGTGTGAGTCAGAGGTCAAAACAAAATGGGGAGCTTTCATTTCCCCCATCATTCTCATGTGATTTCTCTTGTCAGCTAGTATCAGAGAGGACGCAGGCGGCAGGAAACAATAAATAACCTGCCCAATAAAACGCTGCCATCTCGAGTCATTTCCTGCACAACAGTAGTTTAATTTAATGAAATATTGACACTCTATAAATCAGTTTCTGTAAAAATGGTCAGAGCACAACTAGCATTAAATGAATAATAGAAGACTGGCCTATTTTTACGTTTGTAGAGCAGATCTCCATCACACATACGTACACACATACGAGCTGCTCATTGACTACAGTGTTGTGTTGTAGCAGCCACATACATCACGTGTACAACTCAATACGTAGGTCAAACTTAGATCGTCCCCTTGGTTAAATATTTTAAAAGTATTGCTGTTTTCCATAGCAACTGTGAACAGAGCAAATCTCTGGTCCAAGACTGAAGCACTTCCTGCCAGGAAGCGATCATGTTTTTCCCCGAAAATGTGTCAGTAAAGAACATTTAGTAGTTTAGAACCTAATCTTTAGGAGACAGGGTCATTCTTCCTTTCGATGTGTGTGTGTGTGTGCAACAAGGGCTGGATGATACAGGGAAAAAATAATAACATGGCGATATGATTCACAACTAGTGAGGATGAAAACTATTAAAATCACAATGATCACATCACATTTGTTGGAGTCTGGACCAAACAAACATCTCTGCAGCCCTACAGTACTTAATTATAATGACATTTGGGCACACCATATTAAACCATTTGGATATAGCACTTGGCCAAATTTCAATGTTTGATATACTTCAATGAATCGTGCAGTCCTAAATGCATAACCTAACCCCATCTCTGTTAATTGCAACTATATCTACAGTCGGTACACACTTGTATTTCTATCACAAACGTGATAAACTGTGTTGAGTGTCTCTGAACAGGGTCTAAGGCAAGAGGAATGGACGACTGAGGTGCGACCTTAAAATGAAATGGGAAACAAGGGAACCCAGTGCAGCTTTAAACACCATTGTTTACTCTGAATGTTCACACACAGACGGCTGTACAAACATGCTGTGTTGACTCGGAGGGATCACAGCAGGTCGGTGGAGATGAGGGGGGGGGGTGATGTGGAGGAGGGCTGTCATATGTCCTCTAAGACGAGTGTGGCAGAGAGTGTAAGTCAAAAAAGGTAGGAGGTTAAATCTACACATTCAGACCGGACACCAATTTAAAACAAAACTAAAGAAAGTGGGGGCGTTCATTAAATACACAAGCGATGGCCACTGATAGCGATATCTGTATGAGAATACTGTGTGAAGCCAAAGATAAAAGAAACATGTCCTTATCAGTACAGAACAACAAAGCCTCATTCACCCTCACTATTGTGATCATATGAGGCAAAACTAAAGCACAACACAGAATGACTGAGGCGCCAGGATTCAAGCGAGCTCTCAGATCAAGAGCAGCTCTGCATTAAACAAGCGGCGGGGCTGCAGAGCTGTGGACACGATGCTGCCAGTGGGAAGATGAAACATGATGCTACGGCAGCAGGGCTTCTCAAAGGGAACGCTATGAAAGCAACAATCGTTTTATCTCGTGTTGCTGTGATTGCAAATTAAACAGCCAAATGATGCAGTACATGTTACACATCAATCACCCCAGTGCTTGTTTATGTACTCGATCGGCTGTCATCATTGTCAGATATCAACAAACTGGGAGGTGGAAAAGGTGAGCGTAACTTTTCATGACGGCAATACACCTGTACGGTGCTAAAGCCTTGTTCTTACTGAAATCGATGATGAGGAACTATTGTTCTGTGAACTAGACATGACCAGCAACATGCTGTTAGCTAGTTCTGGACTCTTTAGATCTAGACAAGACATAGTTAACTGCAGCCTGCAAATGAGTATATAGAAAAAACCAAGCTGTGCCACAAAGAGTCCAGTTGTCCAGATCACACCATATCTTCTTTTGGACTCACCTTGTCTGCTGTCATGGAGGCAGGTGCTTCATCTGTATTTAAAATAGGGTTCACTTGCCCTGAAAGGAACAGATATTAAGTCCCCTACTGTTACATCCATCCTCAGCCATATTTGAGCATACTTCACAAAGTTACATATGACTTGCTCAGGTTACATTTCCTCCAAACCAACAAAATCAAAGAGATATCTTTTAAAATGACCATGACTTACTGAAACTGAAGACAGACAGTGGTAAGTTCTAACTTTTGTGGAGAGTTGAAAGAAACCCTGGTGCATTTACGTTGGTCTTGTCTGCAAACTCAACAATCCTGGACAGGTGCAAACAACGCCAACAATCCCCCAGTTTTTTCGAACTCTTATGGGACCGCTAACTGCACGGCTAACTGAGCTAACTAGCTAACAGCAGTTGCAGTTAGCAGTGGCTAGCATTTCCTCTGGTGATGTGGAACCCTCTTTGTTTGGAGTATGAATTTCCACAGGTGGCCAATTTCACCTTTAAATCCTGCTACAGGTCTTTTTATCATGGTATGTATTTCTCTAAAGAACTGTGTAAAATCTAATGCTCTTAAAGAAAAGCAGAACCAAACAGTCTCAGTGTACCATCACATTAATGTGACGATGTGTCCTGTTGGATCACAACTGATAGCGTTCTGTCCACATCGAAAGGGCATACCAGGTATCACTTACATCAACCATGTTTGCTTTTGTTTTTCACTACGTAAAGCATGTTTCACCTCTCACGTCACAACCTTTACTTAACAGCATGCTTGTTTTTCCACCTTTTTGTTGACTCGTACATCAACACGTCTCGTGTGTGTACACAGGCCAACAAAACCCACTGAGCGCTGTGTATCCACATCATATTTGTGCCGCACCGGAAAGAAAATTACCCGGAAAGTAAAAGCTTCAAACATTAAAAACAGTGTTTTGTAATCTCTCACTTTCACACTCAGCGGTATACAAAAGGGTGACCGGTCTAATACAATGTACCAAAGCAAACACAAAAGTCCACAGCGGATAAGAGGAGCCGTGTTTAAGCAGCCATTAGCAAGTGTTTGAGTTAAAGAAGCCATTTAGTGAGGCAGTGCTGTCATGTGGTATTTGCTCCGACACTGCTTAAAGGCTGGCTGGTTAAACAGGCCGGGAAGGAAGGGTCAATATTTTAACAGGCAGGCCTGGAGACACAAGGGTCGAGACTGGCTGACAGCCGTCTCCCACATTCAGACAACTTCCAACCAGCGCTTCGACTGGTTGGGCCTCAAGACAGAACGGACGTCCTGTGGACTACATCAGTCACCACAAGGAGAAATTACCAGCTAATGTTTGTTGAGAGGTAATGAGAGGCACGTCCAAGGCTCTGCTAACATACTGAGAGCCAGGGTCTGACAGGTTTATTAATTAAAAACGTGTCAGCAGCTTTGTTTGTGCAATGAGTCAGTGCCATGATCTAGATATTAGAATACAGTATTTTATTTTTTATCTATTAATTGTTTTCAGGCCAATAAGAAACACATCAATATTATTGTATAGAATATAATATAATACCATCCACCATATTCAGACGGCGGCCATTTTCCTCTGACATCGAACTCGAAGGTCGTGCAGCTTTGTTCCAGGTTTAAAGACGTTTATATGTAGAGAAATCATTACCATGTCACCGCCTCCTGATTGACCAGCAGCTGTAAAGACAATGGATAGAGAAAATCTGGAGGGACAGATTATATTCAAACGTAGAACAATATACAGTCTGTGTTACATGCTAACGTTAGCATGCAATTACCACCTGGCTACCATTACCATTATGTGTTTTTGTTTTCAACATCTGTCTGTTACATGATACGATAGAAAAGGCTTGAAACAGTAAATTATAAATGTAACACCCTGGATGCAAACAAGGAGCAATGTTGGCTTGGAAGTGGTCTAATGCTAATGTAGCTAATGGGTATCAAATATGTTGTTTTACAGTGCATGTTGACCCTCCAGATTTTCACCATCCATCATCTTCTCAGTTGTTAAAAAATAATGAAGTGGTGAAATGATAATGATTTGTCAGATTCTCTAACTTTGTAAGACATTAAACACAGCAGTAACACATCCAAGGTTCCCACCCAGGGTGTGACATCAGAGGAGCATGAGCGCCAGGTGAATATGGTCTAATGATAAAAATATTGTAGTGTTTCAATCACTGTCAATGTTGTCGAGAGCACAAATTAAAAAAACTATATGGGCGCAAAAATGTGATAACAAACCGAAACAACGAGCAGAATGACAGGACGAGTAAACGGAATGGGCACATAAAAATGATGACGGATAAGGAGCAACGTGACAGAACACAAATAAAACAGAGGTGTGTAAAAGATAAATGTCAGACAACCACACAAGAAAGCACGTAGTTAGAAAACAGTTATATTCAAATGCTAATAGTTTGAAATCAAAATGTTAAACTGACGTGAACTGACATATGTGGAATGTCGCCCTTCAAGGCTGTAAAAAGGAACAGAAACCAACATATATACAGTACATGCATTCATATTTTTCAGCTTCTTGTTTGAACTCATTGAGTGCCACTAGAAACCAGACTCAAACTGTATCCACACCTGATCGGTGGAGCTGTTCAGATTTTGAACTCCATCTAGTATCCTAAAACAACTGAAAATCCTCACCAACATGGAACCAAACACAACATTTCCATACAAAAAGCCCCTTTAACGCCTGAATAAGCCCCATTAAAGTCTCACAACAGGTGCATACAGGGAAACACCAGGCAGTAAGTGTGACTGTGTGCTCAGTGGCCTCCAAGAGAAAAACAAAATCCAACTCATATTTGATCAACCAGTTCTGGCAACTTAATTGCCTTCCATTGCCAATTAGCCAAGTGCACATTGGCCATTAGCACACGTACTCTTCAGCTTCATTTGCTGTGAAGTGAAGTTTCAATCTTCAGGGGCCGTTAATGACGGCTCATCATCCGAGCAGAAAAGCAGTTCAGCACATCAGTGACCCCATCATCCTGTCGGTCCACGCATTCACTGTGAAATGATACCAGTGAGGCTGCAGGGCATCCTGGGTGAAAACAACCTGTCTGGAGTCAGTGGCAGTGACGGAGTAGGTGGCGTTACACCTCCACAACTGGATGGCTGTCAGAATCGTTTCATTATGAGGTCATTTCAGGTCTGGAGAGACGGGTGGATTATAAAGCCACACTGTAAACTCAAGTCTCAGACCTCAAGCACAAATTCATCCATGATGCATTTAGACATGAGCTTTCTGTAGGTGTTCAGCTCCACCTACTGACCACAGGGGGAACTACAAGTGTTGTGTTGCCTGTATGTTAGATGTAACTAAGTACATTTACTGAAGTACTAAAGTAATGCAGTTTTGAGGTACTTGATTATTTCCAGTTTTGGATACTTTATAATTCACCTCCATGATGTTTTGGAGGCAAATATTGTATGTTTACTAGATGTATTTGATTACTTTAGTTTCATGTTGCTATTGTACATCAACGCTATAGTGGTGAATTTTTAGATGAATTTATCATCAATCAGATAAAAAAAAAAACAGTCAGATAAATGCTAGATATCAGCTCCGATAATCATCCAATCTACTTATACTCAAGTACATTTATAGCCAGAAAATTTATTTTAAAGTGGCAATGTGAAGTCTTCTTTAGAGGAGAATAAGGTCCCAGAACACTGTTTGAAGCTAGAAAGATGGCAGGGTCCGCCACATATAAACAAAGTAAAACAGTATAAACTGTGTTGTCCTTTAAGATCAGTTTGTTTATTCAGTCATGAAAACAAAGAGAGCTTGTTTATTTATTTTGTTATGGAAATTAAAAAAAAAAGATCTTTCTCTTCTGATTAAAGGTCTTCCCCAAACCTAGAGTGCACTGTCAGCAATACTGAAGCAAAAACACTTTTTACAGCACTGGCATGAACAAGGCCCTAAATAACAATAATCACCCAGGAGACAAGGATGGAGGAGTCGTCTTGGCTCTACGCAGACTGTTAATGTTGCTTTGTTTTGTCATGACACACAGCTCTCAGATGTTGTCCAAGAAGCTGATGCTACAACAGCAATCTGTCATCCAACACCTTCATCCACAAAGCATTTGAACGATGTTGGTGGAATTTCAAACGATCAGAACGCGAGCAGAGATCCAGCCCACGGGATTTTAGCAGTGGCGAGAAGAAACGTATACAGACTTGCTTCTGGTTGGACATCTCTCACCTGTTGACAGGCCAAAAATGTTGAACAAACAGGGATAAAGTGTCGACTTGTCAGCAAGGCAAACTGTGTGCTTAGCACTAAAGTGAGCCTTTGACTTCAGTCTGAGTGGGTCATTGTGGCTTTGACAACATGTCAGAGGAAATGTGTGCTTGACCTCGAGCTTGTGGAGTCTCTTTATTTAAACCTATTGACTGGAAGTCTCCTTGACGTTGAGATTAATTCATAAAAGTATCATTTGCAGCATAACGTGTGCAACCCATTCCTCATGCCATCAAATGTCCTTCTGCTTCTTAAAGTGTATAGCTGTTGGATTTAGTCGAATTAAAAGATATATAACAACATTTAGCAAAAAGTAAATTACCTTGTCGTCTGTGATCAATGTGTAAAGAATCCTCCAGAGCTCAGTAAAATAAAAACCATGTGTTTTGAATATGTTCAAGGCCTTACAAGATGTAGAATTGAAACCCTTGTGTCTTCAGGGTTTAAGGAATCACCACAACAAGACTTTGCATTATATATTTTAATGCCACCAAAAAGAGCAGCGTGCTAAACATCTTCGGAATTGTTGGAATACACAAAGGTAAAAAAAGGCCTCAAAACTTATTTACAGGTGGTCAAAGATGGATTGAAGCAGAACCTACTGGACAGATCTATATTTACACACAACTCAGAAGATCAGCCATGTGCTCAGCGTTGACATCCAATACATGAATAACCCTTAAAAATAGTACGATGACTGAAGTAAAAAAAAATAGAAAAAGATCTATTGTTCGAAAGCTCAAACATTCTAGTCTTTGGGTTGCAGTTAAAGAGAGCGATAACGTTAGTAATAAAACATCCATGTCTGTAAGAAGTAAAAATCCAGCATTCATAAAACAAACTAATCCAGCAAATGCACGTGAAATGTTATACACTGTTCAATCAATGCCACTTTAACGATGATTAAATTATAATTGCACCCCATTTCATTTTTAATGGAGATCAGACATCATAGAAAAAATGCTCCGACTCTCAAAGTGATGCATAGTTTGACATGGCGGGTCCCTTCACTGCTCCGATAGTCAAAATCAAAAAATCTTCATCTGCACAGCAACTCAAGGTTTTCTGCGTCTGGAAGAAAAGAAAAAGCACAAAGCTCAATGACCTGACTTTGAAAGACAACAGCTAGAATGTTGTCCACTATTTAACATGTTTATACACACAAACACAAAGCAAGCACACGGTTTATTTACTTACTTTTGATAACCAGGCGTGCTTGAAACTGGAGCCTAATGGAAGGAAAAGGGTTGACACAGACACACACATTAGACCAAATGCATACACTTCAAGTTGACTGTACACTGAAGCTTAGTGTGACAGTGAATTAATATATATATTTTGTATGATTAGTTAAATCAAGAGCTTACTCTGTTCTCAATGTCTTCGATCTGAGCGGGTCCTTCTCCAGACCCTGATCGTCTCTTGCGACTGAAACAAAAAAGAGCTTTTGTCAGGAACAAACTAAACAGGTTTTCTCCTGCAAAGTCACTTTGCTGTATGAATGTTAATCATATACATGTTGGAGGTTCTTGTTATCAGTATGTGGCACTTATACTTCAGGATATTATTTTACAAATAATATCATATTGCTCAGTAGACATACAAATATTACAAATACTTCACCTTAGTGCTGATGGGCACTGTTGTTTTAGTGTCTCAATGTCAGTAAACTGCACAGCTTGTCCTCCGCCTCTGGTCTTAAAAACATTGCCCTGAGGAAGTAAAGAGAAGCCTCGCACAAATGTCCAAAAGAGAATACAGGTAGAAACACACGCTCACACAGAACAGTGAAAGACACCAATGTGAAATCAAAATGTGATTAAGTCAAAGTCACATGCACAATATCAAATAATCAGGAGTCTCAAATTAAACAATCAGGTAATTTTACCTTGATCAATTTGGTTTCGATCTCCCCGTCGGAGGCAAGCTCTTGATGTCTAAGCACATACTTGTGACATTTAGACAGAGCCTTCTCGTTCGGGGCCGACACCTTGATTGCATTGGGTATGATTGGCTGCATGACAGTGTCTAGGTCCAAATTAGAGGTCGGTTTGTGGTCTACCCATTTCTCCCCACCCGCAGACTGTGAGCGCCTGTGCCTTGGATGAACTGGAGGAGCCGTCTAGTGATCCCATTGTGAGGAAGACAAACCAGGACGTTATTCACATGTGACATCAGCAGGGACCATTTAAAGTGTCGGGGAGGTGAAGGTCGATGATTACAGGGAGTTAGCTTGTGCTGAAAATAAATGTACTACTGGAAGTCAAAGAGGAATGAGGTGTGTCCCGCTGGATTTTTAATTCCCAGGTAATCATTTTGGCCTTCCAGTAATCCATATTTTCATAAAGTAACTAAAGAAATTGCAGTTAAAACAGAAAATAGAGTGAATATGAATCTACATGCAAGGCAGTGAAAAGGTGGTGTGGACGACATGCAAATGGAACAAAGAAGTGGTTTGTAGAAGAGGTATGAGATGTGTTCTAAAGGACAGGTGACTGATTTTAAAATGTTATTTTTAAATGACGACTGAAGTTGTGGACATCAGACTGTTAGATTATTCTGTTTTAGTCGCAACATACCAAGCAGGTAAATAACGAACACAACTATTACGTGGCGCTCCCAATTTAAACTTTTAAAGACCCAGTGGGGATGGAAGCTTTAATTCTTTGATGCATTTGGTTTTGTTACTTCTACATGAACATGCAACATTCTGCATGGGTCTGCAGCAAATGTTCAGTCCTGCTTCCAATACTATGTGACAGGAGTTCTTTGTGATAAACATCTATTTTAGTGCTCATTGTCAGTGTTGGTCATTTAAAGTGGTGGTACTGAAATGTGTGATGATGCACTACAAGGAAACAGCAAGTCTAGAAAGCACATGGTAGAAAGCAACATAAAGAACTACAAACACTACATGACTACTCATAAGGCCTAAGATGCAAGTCAAGAGGCTTCACAGGCACAACAGAGCAGTCTCTCCTATAGTCTGGATAAAGAAACACCAGACTTCACTGATGCAGCACTTCTACTTGATGCATTTCTAAACAAGCAGAAATCTACTGATGACATTACGGGTGCAGTTCTGCACAAAGGCAACATTTTATCAAAAGGCTTGTAGAAAAAACTAAACAATCTTCAAGACATCTACGTTCTAACACACACTAACCCTTTTGCCTGGCTCTAGGTCTAGACCATCGACAAGAGCTGTTGCAGGGGCCTCAGTGTTTGGGGCCCATTGCTTGCCTCTCCTGCGACCCACGCTGCTGCTGCCGTGGTAAGGGGCAGGATTCCGGCTCCTGTACCGGGGGGTCCCAGGTTGCCTAAACTGGCTGCTTGAGTCTATAGGGAACCTGTGCTCCCAGTCAGAGATGCAGGAGGCTACTGAGGGAAAGGCTGAAGAGGAGGAGGAAGAGGAGGAGAAGGAGGAGGCGCAGGAGGAGTTGGGGTCAGGGTCCTGAACTGCCCTAACATTGGCTCGAGTTTGGTGGGAAGGTGTTTGGCTGAATTCCTGGAAAGTGATGAGGGAATGGGGCAAAGCATTGTGGATGTTAGGAGCTCCAGGTGAGCACAAATACACAACAGGGTGATACAGAGAAGAAGCTGCTGTGTACAGAAAGTACAGAAATCGCAGGATTTTTGTTTAAGATCATCACAATAATGATTAGTAGCATGCAAATTTTCCATGTTAAATAAAGTTTTATATGAGAGTGATAACTCACAGGAAGTGGCGATGGGGACGCAGACCTCTTCTGGGCGAGGATGCGATCTCTCTCCCTTGATGGCCTGTCAGGCTTGTCTGAGTGCTCAGTGGGACAGCTGCTGCTGCTGCTCTCGGTCACGATGGCCTTGAGCTGCTTTAACTTCTCATCCTTCACCCACAACTTGTTCTGCATCTCCAGCTGCTTGGCATTCACTCGCCTCTCCTAATTAGAAAACACCAGCAGGAAACAATTGAAAGAACAGAGTCATTATTTAATCCTGTGCGACAAGATTCCCTGAGGTGTCGGGGCTCATATCTCTCATTTTTAAAAGAACTGTACATTGAATACTACTAACCAAAGTACTTGAATTCATGATACGAGAGGCAGCTGGCTTTGCGAGATCAAGTGACTGAGCAAATCCATCTAGCCAAGCTTCAAGCTTTGCGCTAAACACACAGTGGATCATCCAAACAACATCCAGGGATGTGATTGGACAAAGATAAAAAAGCAGGAAATTATACGGTAAATGACATTTAGATATTGAACTATATATATGCTGCATATTTATAATAGAAGTCTACTGCAACTGTACTTTTTTACAATTAAATGTTATTTTATACATTATCATATTTTATAATGGTCTGTCATGGAGTACATCACTTCACTGCTAGCAGAAAAGAGAGCAGCTCACTGCCAGTTACAGCTTCTTATCGTGATCTGCAGTCTTTGGTGTATATTTTGGTAAATAACCGACGGTTCCAAATTAATGCCGAGTCTAATTTATTTTTTTTTAAAAACATCAAGGAAGAAGATGTGACCACTGACACGGCACGACTTTTTTCTTCGCCTTTTTCACGTATCGTGCTTGCTTTCTGTCAGTCATCACACTGATGATCGCCATTGCTCCGTGGCAGCATACTTTCTGTCTTAAAATATGCAGAGGAAAACTCGGGAGAAGCAGCCGCTAGATGTTTCTCTGTCGACCACATGAGGGAGAGATTGGCGAAAAAATCAAACAGAGCTTCAGCGTCTGTCCAAGGAGGACAGCAACAGGGCCAGGCTGCCTGCTGGAGGGAGGAAGAAGGCTATTGAGGAGCCTGAAATAAACATGCGGGAATGAGTTATCAGCAAACGGGCACGCCACGAGAGAGTGTCCCGCAAAATGATCAGGGTGATGGAGAAACAAATGTATGCCACCGTGAGTGACAGCAGAGATGAGGAGTTTGCTACGAGTGCTGGTTGGATAAATCGTTTCCTCCACCGCACCAACTTGCACTGGCAGAAGACAACTATTGCCCAGAAGGATGCCAGAGAATTCACCGAGAAGCTGGCGAAGTTTGTGACATTTTCATCCTGGATTTTTTGTGAGGAGGGAATTAAACGCCTGTCCCAAATGTACACCTCGTCTGTTAAAACCTATTGGTGGTTAATGGTGGCCTGGCCGTCCGCCCCGCCCCCAAAAAACGGATTTGCATGATTCATGAGGGTCGCAGTTTCATGTAGAAAATCCGGATTTTCTGAAAAATCACACGCCTGAACATCCTATGAGCTCAGGCGTGGTTAAGTGACAACGTGTAGGCAATGCAATGGTCCATTTGAGAAAAACACTGGTGGGTGGTGCTCAAAATGTAAGCGTAGATGCTGCTATAGCAGTTTTATCAGAACTGGAGAATTAAATAAAGGAGTAAAGAACGACACTGAAGGCTCTTTTCAGTGTTTAAGAAACATTTGCCAATCTCTCAATTGACTTCAGCAAAAACCAGCTGGCTCCCCTGGTGGCAGAGCTCCTTCTGTTGATCAAAATGGTTGAAGACAGTTTTCCCAATCAACTGGTCAGTATTTTTTTAAGGGCCTGTCCTTTGCCAGATATTGTCTAGAGGAACACCAGGTTACTGAAGAGAAAACAAGTACAAGAGATTAATGGTATATGGGTGGACTTCTACTAAAATTGCTCTGGTCACATATGTCTTTTAACAAAGTGGCTTACAGGATCTGCCTGTTGTAGTTCTGCTCCATGTGTATTCTACATTAGGAGAATAAATAATTTATTTAACTATATTTTGGTGCCCTTTCTATTTAGTACTTGTTTGAGCAGCGACTTACACACTCCTTCTCCCACTTGTGTTTGGTGTCCGTCACCATGCCCTGCATGCGCTGCTCCATGCGCCTCTTCTCCGACAGCTCTCGGTGGAGCCGCTGCTCTCGAGTCTCCAGCTCCTGCTGAAGTGAGCGTTTGTCCTGCTCGTACATTTCTGTCGTCTTCTGCAGGATATCGATCTGAAGAGGGGGACCAGTTTTAAGAAAAAACATTTATTCACGTATTCTTACTTTTATAAGCTTGGTTAGAATAAGTTTTATAATTTAAGTGATAACACACCTTGTATTCAAGTGTTTTGGATTTCTTTTCTAGTCGTTCTATCTCTGTCCTCTGATTGGTGATGACTTTTTCTTTCTCGCCCATTTTGCTTCTTTGTTCATGCAGGATGGTCTCCTTCGCATTGAGCTGACCGTCAAGCTGCTGAAGCTTGGACGACAGTGTATTGGCTGAAGGAGAAAAAAAAAATGAATGTGAGATATTAACCATTTGTATTGAAAGGTTGCCCTTTCCTGCAAATGTAAAAAAACCTCTCTTATCAGACTAACCCAGAACAGGGGCTCATCTGCCTCTCTGAAACTCTATATAAAAGGCCTCAAGGTTTCACCCGAAGATGATGAGCAAGGGTTTGAGTAAATGATGTCTTTACAAAATTATTCATACATCATTGCTGGATTTAACAAATTCAGTAATTTATTTAATCTTAAATCAGTTAAGAAGTAGGCTCTTTATAATCCAGGATTATTTGTGGTGTAGAAAAATTGAGCTGTACCAGTTTTGTTGACCTGCTCTGTCATCATCTGACGCATCCGATGCCTCCTCTCCAACACCTCAATCAGGCGCTGCAGCGTCTGATCATCAGCTGGGTCCACGAGCTCACAGGGAGGGACGGCTGGAAGGCTTTCGATGATCATATTCAGCAGAGCTGGGTCATCCACTGTGTGGGTAACACAAAAGTCATGGAAAAGTTTGTTAACAACAAGTCACATACAGTAAATGACAGGAACATTTCTGATATGTAGAACACAGCTTGACATGGGCCATGGGAACAACGATCTGGTCGTACAGACTTGAGAGTGATGTACCTGCATTACTGGGACCGCCTCGATCTTCCAAGCGACGTGAAAGCTCATCTTTGAAGGCCTGGTTTCTGTGTCTGCGTCCTGCAGCAAGGCCACAGATTGGTCGGTCAACCGGTCGTGCCACCTCCACCTCCTGGGTCATCTCAGCGAACCGCATCACCAGCTACAGCACAGCAGAGTACCATTAGAACAACCTTCCTAATACCTTTTAAACACCCAGCAAAGCTCCAAATTAGATGCTGATGTTTGAATTCAGCTGTGAACTTTGTGACTGACCATAGTTTCGTCGTAGTCATCAGCCTTTGGGTTGACACACACAATCATCCTGACTTTGCCTTCTCCATCAAAGTAGTTTTTAAACAGATGTGTAACTTTAGAGTCCCTGTATGGCACCATCTGGAAGGAAATAAAGCCTCTGTCAAACTGTTTCCCCAATTTAAAATTATTCATGACAAATCAGAGCAACAGTTCAATGTTATGACAAGATTGTGAAATACCAACCCTATTAGTTCCACACATCTGGTTTTCACGCAGGACTTCCATGCATGTGCGCAGTGTCATCAGGGACTGGTTAATATTCCCTGTTAATGAGACATTACTTGAGATGTTTAGTGTCTGAACAAACATTATTATTATTATTATTATTATTATTATTATTATTATTATTATTATTATTATTATTATTAATACTAATTATGATAATAATACATTCAACTTATATAGCACTTTTCGAAATAATCGAAGACTCAAAGAAATGAAACACAGTGAAAATCTGCAGATACACATAAATGGTTAACTTTGATGGAGGACAGAGTAATGAATGAACAGACCTGCTTCACGCAGGCGACTTCCCTCAGCTCTGGTTCTGCTGGTGCGCTCGCTGCCCGCCAGGTCAACCAGACACAGCTGACTCACATTCACCTGGTTTTTGTCCTGCAATTTAAGATCACAGCGTGTCACTAAACACTTCCCGGAGTCCTTTTGACTAGATGATGTGTATTAGCTCCGTTTTGTCACTAACTGATTAGCTTAAATTGAAAATCAGAATGGATTCACTGCTTTCCGTTTCAAGGAAAAAAAAAACAACATTTATTAATATGTAATGTGGAGCTACATATGACCTGTAGAATGTGATCCCCATCAGCATCAAGTGGTGCCTGGGCCAGCTTCACTGTGAACACACTGTGAGAGCGACTGGATTCACGGTTGAGCTGAGTGTTTGCTATCCTCCTTTTCTTTTGTCCTGGAGACACGGCAGAGTGTCGTTAATACAATATGTAACACTGACAACAGAAGCAACTGTAAAGGTAAAATAATTTAAAGGGCAACACATTTAAAGTCCAGTTATTCCTGCTAATTTGATTGGTCAACTTATTTTGAAAATTGATAACGGCCATTGGAAGCTACATCTTAAAACTGCCCAGCTGCAGATCACCATATCCTCTCTGCATGGACATGGTAACAAGGCAAAGTTATGGCAGCCTCCTTATATGTAATGCATATGTTTTTATACATTGTCTGTTAAAATATTTCAATGGTGTCAATCAAAAGCTGAAAATAAAAAAAAAACCTGCTTAAAATGTTTTAAAATTTGCAAACAACTACATGGCGCCTATGAAGAAGATAATATTTTTACACTCACCTTTCCAAAAGACTTCAAAAGCCTCCTCTGTAGATTTTACCTCCACTTCCGTGCAGCCAGCAACATACATGTTATGATTCTGATCTTCACGGAGAATCTTTGACTGAGGTGGTCTAAAACAAGTCGATGCAAAGAATTAATATACAACAATAACGTAACATAATGTGTTGCTTTAGTAAGACAAGCAGCGAAAGCTAAAATGGCTTTATTTGATGTTAGTGTCAACTTCTGCAGGGAGGCAGATACACATTCAGGGGGTTCAGACACATGCACACTGGGTTTGCATACAAGCTCGAGCCATTCAGGGATGATATGAGTCTCCAAACTAACAGCAACAACAGGGAGCCAATCCTTGAACACAACAGCCAACAAAAAGGACTCAAAGCTCATAAACTACACCTATGTATGCCACTTGTGTATGGCTCTAGATTAATGGGATGGAAATGCACTGATGATAACCTACACAACACGTGAGCTACAGCCAAGTTACGACTACAAATGAACAGAGTACTGTGTAGTTTACTTTTACTGGCCACATACATGAACTCATTGTTCCGTACAGGCGTGCCTCCACCAAGCCACCTAACAAGAACAGGATTTTTGAAAAGGGTATTTTGTGAACATAGACAAACATTTCTGTCTCAATGAACTCATTCAGCACAGATGTGGCACAGAGTGGTTGTTATGCAGTGACGCGTGGTTGCAGAACTACTTGAAAAACGTGTAGAGTACATTAGTTGAACAGAGCCATCTATCATGTACTGTATGAAGAGCACCACAAATAACCAGGATTCAACTAAGTTTTGTACAGACGATCTTTACACTGATGTTTTTTATTCTCTTACTTTGGTCTGATTGGGTCAAATGGAGCATCTTCGAGGAGATCATAGATATAGTTGTTGTAGACCTCGATGTAGGACACAAAGACACTGTAACAACAGTCCTCATCCACACTGTCAGATTTACAGGCCTCCTCTGAACTGATCATATCAGCAAACTCTGGGTCAGTCTTCTGCCTAAAAAAATCAATCGAAGGAAAAGCAACATGATGAACACAATGTACTTTTAATCAGTTCCTTTTTATTCCAACAGTAATTGTGAACACCATATACAGTATATAAAGTAAGAGTTGAAATAAAATCATTGATAGCTACCTGGAGGATGGTGTTTTGGGCACTAATGGCTGACTGTCTCGTTTCTGTCTTTCCAGGAGAGCATCGACTTGACCCTGGATCTCCATCCCATTTTTGTCATCTGGTTTAAACACCTGATGAAACATTTCAAGTCAATGTCCCACCACTCTCAAAAAATGTAATCCTTTCTTTAGAGATCAGCTACCCAGAGGACTAATAAATAAAAGTCTTACAAATCTTTTGGCCTGAAAGGGGCCGATGCTGTTGAAGAGCATGTCGAGTGACCGAGGGAGGAGTCCACCCTCACCAGGTGAACCCGTCATAGTGAAGGTCTTACCGCTTCCAGTAACACCATACGTGAAGAGCAGTCCTGTGCACAGGGAACATCACAGTTAGCTAACCAAATCTTATAGAGGATTATTGTTAATGTCAGTTATATAAAGACGTATACATCATGTTGGTAAGATAAAAGTTCTGTCTGTGATTTATATAATGAATGTATAGGATTCTGCATAGGGCACATTTCACAGCTGAAAAACACTGATCTCACTTACCATTTTTACAATGAATGAGGTCCTCTACGAGCGGCCTGGCAACATCCTCAAACAGCTCCATTTGAGTGGTATTAATACCAAACACTTTTTTAAAGGAGTACTGTGTCTAAAGGATAAAGAAAGAAAACAATATACAGCACATATGAATGGCATTCAACAGAAAATGGAAAAGAAGAGTTATAACTATCATCCTCATCATCATGCATTAAACATGTTGATATCCAACAAAATCTGAGGTCTTTACTGAATGACCGATGTTTAAGGATTTCTTTTGTTCGATTTTGTTGTGTCACTTTTTATCTTCGCTGAGTAACCCTAAGTAAAACGTATGCCTGGTTGTAGCCAGTGTCTGTTTTTTCATTTTAACAGCTTATTTAGATATTAGCTCTGGAGTGAGATGCCAGGTGGTACCAAATGTTAAAATGGTAATTATGCTTTACATTCTCAGATTAGGGCTGCAACACACTTACCTCTTTGTACTCCCCATTGCGGTTGGCTTTAAGACCATCTGGAGCATGAAGCTGAATTGTGGAGCTGCTGATCATCTCAACACAGCATTCCTCATCTTCGCCTCCAAGTGGACGTATCCGGCAGTATACCTGCAGAGAGGAGTGAGTCGACAGCAGTGTGCGATATAGTCATCACAACTGGAAGAGCTACATTCAGATAAACCTAATTTTTCAACACAATATTTCAAAGGATCTATTAATCTTTGGTGTCAGCCTCTAACAAACATCTCCTTCTGACTTTGTGAGTTTAAGTCTTGCTAAGTGGTGTTCGTAAGTATCCCTAGAAAAGCACAATGTAAATCCAGTTTTAGGAAAAGATTTTCTGTTGAGTGCTTCACTACAGAAACAAGCTACTCTTTTAACTGTGCTGTGGTGTGATGCTGTTTCAGTTTGAGGAATAACAAAGTCAATTCTTCACTTACTCCAACAGGATCTTTCTCTGTGTTGGATGCCTTTTTTGGGCCATGCCTCCGAGGAGTCTTGCCTTTGCTTCAGGAGAGAAAAAAGCACAGATCAATGTCAAACACCAAAAATAATTTTGCGAACAGTCATTTTTGCATTCCATTTTCACTGAAAAAGTAGAAATTGTAATTCTTTTTGGTGGAGTCCCTAAAACATAAACAAGCATGTTCCCTTACGTCTGAAGAATATCATTTATAGGTCAGGGGCGTCATTTAAATGTTGTGACATATTTTACCTTTATCAAGAGAATGCAGCTCACTTGATCTGGATATTGCACTTATCGTGATTGCGATTATAATGATTAACTGTTAACATGTTAGTTTATACTCCATATAACTCAATTAAATTACACTGAACATTTCCTGAGTCACACATACGGGTCAAATTCATCAGCAAGGTGGTGGATGTTCTTGCCAGTAAAGCTCCTCCACACCAAATTCAGACTAATATTTCTTGATGTAATTCATTATATAGGGACCGGACAGGGTTTTCCACAAAACTGGAAACGCTTGACTCATCTTAAACTGCCTTTAATATTTTGTATATATCGTTAGATGTTCCTCAATTTGGCAGTGAGGAGCCAAAACCACACCAGACCAAAAGTGACATTTCATACGTGTAACTGTTATACACAGATACGTAGTGAGCAAACGTGTCCCACACATTTAGTCATACAGTGTAAAAATTCTTCGATATGTGCCTACCTAATGACAATAACTTTATTCATAGACCACCTTTAAAAACAGTTTACAAAGCGCGCTGACAGAGCCACAGCAAGACACTGTCTAACTGGATAAATGCTTAGAAGTCAAGCTGAACTAGGAGAAGTTAAAACAAGAAAAAAAAGGACACCTATTAATCTACTTTTTGTACGTTACGGTTAAGCTAACTGGCTAAAGTCATATTAGCTTAGGTGTCAATTGCTAAGGTTAAATTCACAGGTAACTTAATGGCCAACATGAATATGAACTTGGAATAACATTTGCCAGGTAAACGTATAGCTGAAGTATGTCAGTTTCACAGAGATAGTGTTACAACACGAATCTATAATGGCGTTAGTTGAAAAGTGACTTCTGAGCTGAAACATCAGTGCTGACCGGTTGGCAGACGGTCAACTAGCGTTAGCCGCTGACTGACCTAGCTTAGCACCCTTCATTATGCCGACTACCGTTAACAGTTACTCTCTTTATCTAGAAAACACCGCTCGCAGGTTACGATAGATACTTGGATAATGTTTCTAGGTTTGAACACAGAGCGTAGATGTACATTTTTAGCAGTTTATCTGTGTAAAAGGTGGTAAAACTCACCCCGGTCTCTGCATTGTTGGTGTTACACTCCTCTCCTCCGAGAGCGCCTCTTCTCGATTTGAAAATTCTGTTGTTAAACGTTTTTCCGAGTGTCTGGCATTTCAACCAATCACAATACAGACACCGCGTTCAGGAGCGGAACTCCCGCCCCGTCTGAGATTTCGCCCAATCACAATGCAGACACAACGTCCAGTGGTAGAAGCCCCGCCCCCAGCTCCTGGGTCACACTGAGCGAGCTGAATCGTCTAAAAAGATAAATTTTACTTTGTTCATCGTGTTTGGAAATGTTTCCTCTGAATGTAAAATGTATTTTATTTTATGTTATTTTATTGTACTTCTTTATTTTATTCAACTATCTCACTGACGCACCAGCTGAGTGGTATTTCTCTTGCTGTGGTCTAAAACAAAACAAAGAAACAATATTTCATTTTAGATTTAACTTCTGACCTTTACTAAAAATGACTCAGGCTCCAATGACAATGTATTTCTCAAAAAATTCTCAAATACTTTTATAATTTTAATTTCTTTTACAAATTCAATTATACTTTTATTATTTTGCGTATGAAAAGTGATTATTGACAATGTGTCGGTTAGTCTGTGTGTCAGTGACATTTATTTTGAAAACATGACAATAGGCAAGAACGTTATCTTACTAAATAAATTGTTTGTTTTTAACAAATTCTAAACAAAAATGGTCTGAAATATACACTACCTTTTTCCTGAATTCTAATAAATTCGCCTATTACCACATTTAAAGCTAAAGTGCGAAATAAAAGCCAGAAAAGTCTTGAAAATTAATTCAAAAAGAGATTACTGATTGAAATTATTTGACTATATAACTCTAAAACCTTTTTTCTCTTGTCCTATATTTCAAATTGTAAACAGTTTCGGAAATATCCTGCATCAGCTGTAATTATAATATAATTAAATGCTCTTATCATACACCAAACTCAAATCACACAAATCACTCTTGATCAGAATTACAACAACACGTAGACGAGTTCAGTAAATAGTTTATTTGAAAAATCAATCGTAATAAATAACATTGTGTATAAATACTCTCAGTTTTGCATTAACAGAACAATGTGACATGTCACAGAAACAGCAGTCATATGAGGGAAAAACATTCACTCTGTATCACATATTTTATATCAACAGAAACTGAACATGCTACTTTGCAGGAAGTTCTGACTCATTTTTCTTCCCTTGTCATAACTATTTCTCTTTTGTATTGACAGATAAACAAACAATCCAACCGGCTGTGAACAAGCACTATAAATATAAGAAGGTACAGTGTGTAAATGCAGCACTACAATTTCAAATTGATAGTGAAATCAGCATTTCTCTCCCTGCAGCTGAGTCTCTTCATGCCCCACATCAGAGACCAAAGCAAAACAATATTATCATGAACATATAAAGCAATGCCCTTATAATGTAGCTAACCTGCTACAAGTGTAGCTTTTTTTGCAGGAACAAGTTTCCTCAGAAACATTTACATTCATTACATATGATGGGAACAAACATTTTGTTAGATTTCCATTGTATGTTAGTGCAACTTCACTCACACGTCCAGCAGCTGTCATCAAAGTGATGCCTTGGATTAGTACAGACTGATAGAGATGATTCACTCAAACATTACGGTCAGGAGTGTTCTTTACAATGTTTCTACATTACCCATAATGCCCTCTTTTCACCTGTCTGTGACCAGCTGCGTCCCCTCAGTCGTGACTTATGAAGCCAGACATTTAGCAGCAGCGGTGGACCTTGGCTGAGGTTTTCTTTGGCTGTTTATCATGTTTCTTCTCTTGGCAGGCTGGAGCAGAGCGCAAAGGCAGACTGTACAGGAGGATGATGATCAGGTTCACCACCACACAAAGCAGCGCTGCACCTAACGAGTGAGAAAAGGTGATGGGGATGGAGTGTTCAAGGAGCCAGGGCCGCCGTGTCACCATGTCCTGCTCAATGGCCTTCATCTGGAAGTGGGTGCCAAGGATGCCGCACACATGGAAGAGTTGATGGCTGTGACCTGCAGAGGGAGCAGTGGAGGCGTGTGTGAGCTCAGGCAGCACAGTCACATGTCAGTGATGAGGTGTAAACGCAAGCTCTGGTAACTGAGCGCAATGTGTCACTGAATTAAACAGAGTGGAAAACTTTGGAGGCAGTTCAACATTAGAATACTGTGTTAATCTGTTAATGTGAACCCAGTGTTTATTTGTAGGGATGAAAAGTCTGATATGAGACAAAAAAAAATCTGCATTCACAAGCTTTACATCAGGAAACCTTTTTTTTTCCAATACTGTGGGTGCACACCAACACAAAAACGAGCAGTGTCAGTGGACGTTCTTTGACAGTCGATGTTGCCAACAAAGATTGCACTGCAACGCGTCACACGTCTACCGGACTGATTCCAACATTCCCTATCAGTCTTTACACAACAAAATATGTAAACAGTTGGAGTAAAAATGCAATGCAAACATTAGGAAGTACTCCAATGACAAATCTCTGCAGGTTCTGGCTGGCACACTCTACAAAGTAAACTAATGCTCATCATGTCGATGCCAAGAACAACTACTCCTCAGATCAGACTTACCTATGTAATCGAAGCTGCCAGGTGCCAGGCGCTCAGGTAAATGTGTTGCAAACAGAAAGCCTGTGAGTAAAGCCAAGGCGATGTGGTAGTAGTGGAGGATGTTGGTGTCATTGTCTGTGCAGCCTTCCCCGACACACAGAAACACCTGTGGAGACAGCGCAGAGCAGAATAGGAATGTTTCCACCTTTATCTCATTTATAAAGAGAAATGGACAAAATCATACATCTGAAAATGGAACAGACAGGTATTCAGATACAATAATTGGCTGTTGTTTTTCAAACCCTTTGAAAGAGAATCTTTAATGCATCCTGTTTAACTTCAGACATAAATTTAATCATAAATCAGTTCAATAAACCTTCAATAAAATGATTCATTTATTTTATGATGTCATAAAACGCTTTTCAACTCTGTGCAGCTCTCAACCTTCAGGCACTGGTGATGTGACCAAGGAGTTATGTTTCATATACTTCATTTCCTTTTCCATTCTACAAAGGTTTGTTATATCATAGAGGGATACAGTATCTGTCAAGTTGTTGTCAAAGACCACGTGTGCCCATGTTTCCAATACAAGAAGTAAAAACAAACCTCTTATCAGTTCATTGTGTTTAATGTAGCATGTGTGTTCAGAAATGTAACTCATTTTAATTGAATTAATGCGGCTACCACTTTTCTGAACTAGTTCAGCTTAAAAGTCTTTGCATAAATTGTTATGCAATTCTGTCTTCACTACCTGGACTCCACAGCATACAAGTAAACTGCACCAGATTCAAATCACATGTGTTATCTTAGCTTGCATAACATTAACATGTGCAGTTCAATAAATATGGTGAGGCAAAGTTCACCCCAAAAATCCAAAATACGTATTTGTATCTTACCTTTGGTGCTTTTTATCCATCTAGATTGTTTTGATGTCAGTTGCAGAGTTTTGGAGATAACAGCCACTGAGACGTCTGATTTCTCTTAAATATAATAGACCTGCGTGCTTTGTTTTGAGAAGCTTCATAAAGGAACTATTTTCTTTTCACTGAACTGAACTGGATCATCAGCAGAGGGAAATGTGCATCTACTCAAGGTCCAGGATGAGAGGCTTTTGATCTTGACAGCGTGGGACGTAAACATCAAGGCCGTCAGCCTCAGCTGAGCTCTGATGTTGTGAGCTTAGCTGGCTTCAAATGTATTTTTTTGGTGCTTTAAACACCACAAGTAGAGTTTCATCTAAGTTCACTATATCGATAACAATTCAGACATCTCTAACACCAACACAATCTGGAAGGATAAATAGGAGTAAACGTAAGAGGGAGGAGTGTACTTTTGATTTGAACTTTAACTACTATTTTATCATGACTTTAAATCATATCACAACTGAGGTAGCACCCACACACACACACACACACTGCGCACAGAGCTGGACCTACCCTGTAGAACAGAGGAATGTGGTCGAACAGGTATGGGTAAGCGAAGGCAAAAACACGCAGGTATTTGCTGAACTTTGGGCTCTGGCACTCAGGGAATCTGAAAAAAAGAAGCGAGATCTTATTTTATAATAATAAACAAATCTTTAACCCTTACATTCACTGAACATTACTTGACGGTGTTACAACTGTGGAGGAATCTATGCAGAACATCACCACTAGTAATGTCATACTTGAGCTTGTGGGATAAATAAATAAAACACCATAATACTGAAGGAATTAAAAGTGAATCACAAAACCGTGTGCAGGGTGCAAAATGTATGTTTTAATTCACCGGCCAAATGGCGAGTGAACGTTCACATTACACCCATTGGATCAACAGCTCTTTGGTAATAATAATTTACCAGCACCTGAGTGGTGGCTGGTGCTGTCTGTGTGCCCTGCAGATGTTAAGGAATCAATATGGGTAAAGTTTAAAAGTCCTGTTATCCTTAACCAGCATGTGTATAATCAATCGGCTGAGGAATGTGTGAACAGTAGCTGCACCTTTCCAGACATGTAAAGAAGTAAAGAAATCACAGAAGATTTCAGACAGACAACATAACTTGTGTACTTTACTAAACCTTTATATTCACAAGCTTCAACAAACAGGTATCACTTCAACCATCTGTGATTGTCTGAGAGTTAAAGTCAGTCGTTACAGAACATGTTGTGCCACCCATCTGTCAGCTCCTCCAACCTGCTCGACTGAAACTACAATCAAAGTAAATCACTGTTTAGGGTTGGTCCCTGCAGTCACGGTCGGGTAACGCCCTTTAAATTAAAAAGTCAGTTGCTCAATTCTACTTTTGAAATCCAAGTCAACAATGTATGTGGGATGAAGTCTGTCTCAAGGCTTTTGGAGGATAATGGCACATTTCAAAGGATTAAAGTGCATTCATCTACTGCTACCATCATCACAATGAACTTGACTTTAGACAGAACAGTGAGGAAAGCAGATTTCTAGTTGTCTTTACCTCTTTATGGTGTCATGATTATATTGCCAGTATGGTAAGCCAAGCCTTAGCAGAGGGGAGAGACGAGCAAAGAACAATAATTAGCTCCACCAAGCTGACATTAAATCAGAACATGAAGAGATAACAGTGGCAACAATGTGATAACTGTTGTACATGTAACAGATGAGACGGTAGTGTGTTCATACAGAAAGGTGTTTCTCAGGTCATTCAAACCTCTAAGATAACTCATTTTATTTTACTGAACAATAACCTGTTGTCATGGACATTTACTATACCATTGTGCTTATTTACAAATGAAACTGTGATTTGCTTTATATTGACAATTGAGAAAATGCCAGTTAGTTAGTTAGTTAGTTAGTGTAAAGCAGTGATTTCCCGGCAGGGGTACTAGCAGTGGGTAGATTGTAGAGAAGCTCAACTCCCAGTTTATGGTTAAAAAGCACGAAAACTAAGCATGCAGAGGAGATTCAATTGTTAGCTAAAAAGTCATGTATAAACTGTAGAAATAGACTACTAAAGTAATGGATACATGGTTTGAACGTCCAGTTTGTGTCGCTCCACATTTAGTGACCCATTACTGAGAAAACACCTCTATGAAAATATTGTAAAAGCTCCTTTTTTATCCCCTTTTAACAGTGTTGTGTTGGCCTGGCTGATAAGAAAGTACAATGTTTGCCTCAAAATGAAGTGGATGGTACCTAAATGAAGTTCGGCATGTTACGTTTAGTATTTGAACATGCTAATATTTTGCTTGGTGCATTTAACATTTTAGTTTTTAAATATGCTAACATGCTAATGTTGTCCCCCAGTTTGAGCCTCTCATATATTCATCACACATTTAACCAACTGATAATTATTTACTATTTATTTATAATTACCTTAGCTGAGATGATTAAAACAACTGTCTGGGTTTTTTAAGACTCATTTATCTTTTAGAAGACCAAATATTAAGTTAGCTCTGTGACCTGAAACTGGGACGGCCTAGCATTAGCATGTTGTCATGGTTACACATGCTACACAACCATTAAGATTTAGTATCAGGTGCATGACATTAAGTGATGACTTTCTGTCTCCACACCTGGAATAACAGGCGATGCTGGTGCAGATGACGGTGTTGAACACAGCGATGGGGACGTAGCACTGATGGAAGACGCCGTTCACCCACTTATCCGGGAAAACGTAAGCTGAGTAGCTGATGGCTGAACCTGCAGCAGGACACATCCACAGTGAACACTTATCATCTTGAATGAGACATTGGGATATTTTGCTGCCCAAAAACTGGTGAAAAACATGATATTTTCCAAACCCTTACCAAATGTTTTTTTCATGGGACAATAATAGTAATTTGGCTTTCAGCATGTTTTCATGGTCAAAACTCAGACGACTGACACTGAATAGCACAACAAAATGCAAAAAATATCAAAGTTAGATTCAATTGTTTTTCATGTTTCAGTACCAGTGTGTACTCTCAGTGTATAAACCTAACCTAAACATGAAGAACCGTAAAGTTTAAACATATCTGTGGTTTGCAAAACTTGTGCATTGCCAACATTCATTCAGTCATCTGTTGGGCAGTTCTTTGACATACAATATCTGGTGTTGTTGATCCTTAGCTGTAGCATGTGGAGGGCTCAGTGCATGAAAAAGAACCCCTCGATACATTACTCCCTGACAATGGACCACATGTACTTACCCAGGCTGTAGAAACTGAGGGCGCCGTAGTCGAAGAAGAAGCAGATGTGGCGTGCCCGCGCCGACATGCTGCTGAAGGTGTGAGCGCAGCTGGACGCCAGCGGATAAATGCAGCAGGAGAGCAGGAACATGAGCAGAGGCCAGGTGAAGGAGTCCTGCCATGCTGTCTGAATCAGGACCACCGACACTAGTTTCCATAGGAAGTACCTGGAACAGATCATTAAGTGAATTACACTGGAGTGGATGCAGAAGGATATTCGATACTCTAACTGCTAGAAATTGGAGCAAAACAGTGTATAAGTGGCACATTGACACGTTATAAGTGTAGTAACACAACTTATTTAAGAAGTCACAGCAGTTAATATAATATAGGAAACCATCTAATTAGTGAAAACACAGCTTCAGTGTTTGAGCGGTTTCTACTGAATAGTCTTCTGATCAGCTCCTCAGGCTGTTACTACATGACTGATTACAGCTGAGTCATTGCTCGACACCTTCCCACACACTGTGGTAGTTTAACTGATAGTACTGCTGGAATGTTTGCACATGCACGAGATGTTAAGTAAGAGGCTGAATATTGTTGTATGATATCTGTACATCACACACTGCATGTGGGCGTGAGATAAGTACGAAGAGATTTTTTTCCTTCCAGACTTGAAGTTGCAGCTCCTGACATCTCGTAACAACTTGTCTTTCTTACATTTCTGTTTGTTTAAATACTAAAGGAGTCGTTATGCTGAGCTTTAGAGGAGCTGATGGTTTTGGGCTTTAGTTTTTTCTGTTCATGCATCATGTCCGTTCTACTCTCTGTCACTCTTTTACCTTTGTGGTCGCCCTGATTTGTTCAACCTGCCTCATCCTCCTGTGTTTTTACTCAACGAATGGTTTCTCTTTGATTTGTAAGTTTGTCTGTATTTTCACGCCTCTGTCTTACCAGTTTCTCCATGGTTTCCTGCATGTTTGTGTTTCTGGAAACACCTTTATGATATAAGGGCTCTTGGGCTCTTGCCCTTTTGTGATGGTTTAACAAATGTGCAACATCAAGGCAGGTTGAAAAAATAAAAACAAGCCTGAGTAAGACAACGCTGAACTCTAAAGGACAAAAGGCAAACTACAAAAACCAGCTGACAGGAGAAGTATGAAAACTTAACTCTGCAAAACTGAAGAAACACAAGGAGCACATACAGACAATCTGACAACTGAAACAATAACAAAATAAACAGGGACAAATTAACTAATGAAACATAGGTGGGCACAGGAAACAGGCGGTTAGCAGGAAGGAGAAGGCAATCACCACATCACGTAACATAAAATAATAAATAACTTCCCTCTAACCCTGACAGGTGCATCTGTTACCTACAGTGAGAGCCATGCAAGCTTCTTACAGCCTTTATGCTAGGCTAAGCTAACTGCTCCTAAATGCACAGACATCAGAGTGGTGTTAGTCTTTTCATCTAACTCACAACGAGAGAGCAAATAAAGGACTTTCCAAAAAGATGAAACATATCCGAAACAAACTGGAACATTTGGACTGCTTCTTGCTGTGAGTCAGTCAGAAAGAGACGTATTAATGAGCAAAACTACAGCATATTAAAGTATTAACAAGTGATGATATTTAATCTACATGTTGATACATTTAAAAGACAAACTGGGTAGGGCTTGTCATCCCTGTACAGGTACCGACAGGACCCGTCAATGTAGACAAACCCAAGATGTCCACGATTGAGTCTCACGTTGGTGTTCGCTCAGTTAAATCATGCGTTCGCCACCAACTGTCAGTTACATAACAGCCAACAGTCCGACGCAAAGCTGAATCTTATCAGCAGGCGACAGTTTGCTTTGTGTATTTTCAAATCACAGCTTCTGTATTCTCGTTTCAGTGCACCTCATTGACATTATTTGTGCTTTTCCCCGTCGCTGAGCACTTAACTAATTGTGGCAACTCGTATGTATGCCTGAAGCACAGATCTGCTCATTAGCGGCTGGCCTGTAGGTCTAAGCCAAACCCCACAACACAAATACCCATGAGCCCTTAGCATATCTTCAACACACACACACGCACACACACACTTTCTCCCTGGATCATGCAGTCAAAGCAACTAGCATCTCAGCAGGGAGGAAGTGCAGTGTGGCCCTGGGGAACCTTTTGTAGTATCTTTAAATCAAGAAACGTACTCACATGAACACACACTAACTGCAGAGGTTACAGAGCCGACACACGTCTTTGATATGTTTTAACCTTCATGCTTTTTGCTACTCAGATTTTAAGCCCCTCTGTCTACTCCTGCAAGTGCAAGACTTTGTGACCTCAATGTATTGTTTTGCAGAGATTACGATTGAGGTTTGGATGTTAACCAGCCTCGGCCCATCCAGCTCGGGGCTGGTGCTAGCCATGTCCGTCCTGCTAGCTGCACAGCTAACTGAGCTAACTGCCGCAAGGGGTTACTCTGGTGAAATTTTAACATCTGTTTGTTTTGAGTATGAATTTCACAGGTAGCCAATTCTTACAATTTGCACCTGTAAAGATCCCTTCATTAGGCCCCGATCGCACAGACTTGTTGCTAGAGGCTAGCAAGCTGCCGATGAGTCTTGGTGTCATTGACCGCTTAAGGAACACATTAATTCTCTAATGTTTGTCCAAAGTGGCTTTTGCAGGGAAAAAGGTACCATTTTTACATTTGACCTTTAAAACGACACCTGCTCTTGAACTTCCTGAAGTTTCTTCATCAGTCTCGTGTCTACTGACCATGATTGGCTTCTGAATTGTTTGCGATTGTCACAAATCAGCCAGCCCGCCAATAAAAAACAGTCTGGAAAAAATATCTACAAAAAAGGCTTTCTGGAGATTTTTAACCCAAATACCAGTGGTGGACTCAGGATGTCTAAGGGGCAGGGGTGGAAAAAATGAACACGTCACCATATTTAGTCAACTGAGGGGGCAACACAGACGGCACTTTGTCAAGAATTTGAGTTTGAGTTTGAGCTTTTCCAACATGGGGCACCGGGGGGGTCGTCACCAGCGGCAAATACAATGCATATCTGACAGTGTTGGGGAGACGTAAACTACATGTAGTTGAACTACATAGCTTAACTACAATTTGCTGTAACTTGCTGGTAGTTAAACTACATTCATATTTTTTGCTGCGTCAAGTAATTTAACTACTTTTTGGGTAATTTCTTGTAGTTTAACTACTCAATTTACAAACTACAATTCTGACAAATAACATGAAATATTTTTTATTTAAAAAAGACCTATATAATATAAATCTTCTTTTTTTTTTTCTTTGAAAAACGGCAAGAAACATGTCATGACATGCCAAGCCAACACTGCCTCTGATTGGCTTGCCCTGGCAGCACTCAAATGCTGTGGGTGGGTGGGTCTTTGTGCCAAGGAAGGCAGTGCTTATAAGGCACAACACGTCATGGATAACCCTCCCGCTACCATCGATGTGCCCCCGAACGCGCCAGCCCAACCACGGCCATGTTTGAGCATGTACATGTTGGATATAGATGTATCTACAGACACGACCTATGTGTTCACATGTGAGCCCTGCAAGCCAAAAACAACACTAATTTTGACTTTTTTCGACTTTTTCCTCTCGAGCTGAGAGGCATATTTCTTCTGGCATGTGAATTTTTTATATTTTGTTTCACATACACCATATGTTGATTTATTTAACACTGAGTTAATTGAGTATAATGAATATAAGTAGTTGCTAAAGCTACTTTTTTTTTAGCAGTAGTTTTACAAACTACATTTCTCCAGGGGTAGAATTGTAGTTTGCTCAATGTCCTGCGAGGCTGAACTACATGTAGTTTTACAAGTTACGCTTGCAAAGTAGTTTCCCCAACACTGATATCTGATGAGTTATCTAATAAATGAGCCGGATATTTGTATGCCAAAACAAATCAGTTTTCACACTGCACGGGACAAAGTTTAGCAAATGAACTGAATAAAGTGTAAATGGACTGTATGTACGCAGCTGTACTGTGAGAGTCATGTTGAACTTGAGGCCTGTTGACAGGGAGACACCACGGGGCTGCAGGAGGTCTATGAGACCCACGTGGTTGCTGGGATATCTGACTGCACAACAAACCTGTGTTTAAGAACAATCCTCTCTTGTTACTTGATGGCTGTGCGTGATTCTTCTGTGCGGACTGTCTGCAGGATCCACAACAGCTTTATGACAATATAAAGTCCACTGCTCTCCTGGCTTCTGTTTAACTGCATGAAGAGTGAATCTGTGGTAATAAATACACACTGGGACGAATCCACTGACTCATAACATGAATACCAAGCAGACAGATACTGCAACACTGGAGATGAGCAGTAAAACTGAATTGTGGTCTTCAGTCGTTAATGTGCCTGAACTGATTTGATAAATCTGTCTGAGAGAATGTGCGTGTGTTCAACAACTCGAGGACATCGGGGGTTACTCTCTGGCCTTCAGACTCAACAAGCTGTGCAGGATTCTTTTAAACTTGAAGGTGGACTCCTCAAACAAACAACAGTAGCAGCGCTGGAAAAAGAAATGCCCTCACCTAGATTGTTACACATGACATCAGACTGTTCCGACGTCTTGCACAACTCAGAAAAACAACTACCTGTAAAAGCCCTGATGTTCCAAGTGATGTAGAAATGACATGATTATAGATCTTTACACTGTGATGACATGTGTCAGCCGTACCAGGTGGGCAGAAAGTGGGTCCAGATGTTGAGCGTCTCATTGGTCAGCTGGAAGAGGCTCAGGATGCAGTCGGTGGCCGAGCTGCGCGGGTGTCTGTAGCCGGAGATGATGCTGTCCTCATGGAAAACCTAGAGAATAAAAAAAAATCTTGTTTAGTCCTCAGTCTCTCTGACAACTGAAAACTTTTCTCTTTGGACACATCACAGAGCAGAGCTCAGCATCGTCCTGAGGCCTCCTGTGAAACATCCGAGAGGTCTCAAGATGATTGAAGCTTGTTGGTTCTTGTTTCTTTTTAAATACTGGACACTTTTGACCTTTTTCGGCAACTAAAACAAACCTTCAAACAATCAACTATATTATCAATTAAGTAATACAGTTTATGACCATGAATTCATCAGACAAACAATGACAGTGCTGTGACAATGTGATATCTGGACAGGTCCGTGACATCACGTCCGTTTGAAGACATTTTTGTCTAAGTCTGCTAACACAAACAACAGAGACATAAGAAAAAATAGAAAAACAAAAACAATGAAACAAAGGTGTTTCTTGAAATGCTTGTGTCTTAATGATAAAATATTAAGTGTACTGAGATACATTGAGATGAGATATGATGAGTGGAAGTTAGGCTAAACTTTTTCTCAAACTTTTGACTTCTGACTTTAAAAAATAACCTGTGGCGTGTTTTTTTTTTTTTATACATTTCCTTCCTGACACTCAATCAAATCCAGCTCAGTGCGAGTGTGTGGAACCAGAGAAATGTCCAGTAACGATCCAGTGAAGTTGAACTTACTTTGGGCACTTGATTGATGGTGAAGACTCGCGGTAATCTGAGGCTGAGCATGACTTCCACTGCACGCTGCTGCTGCTGCTGCTGCTGTCTGGAGGAGAGCTGAACTGAGGCCAGTGGCTGGGTGTGCCTCCGTCTTTAAAAGGCTTGTGTTGCCATGCCTTCCTCAGGGTTTGTCCCCTTCATCTCCTCCCTCGCCAAACCCAGTGAGAATATTCACCTGTGCCACTCCCCCTCCTCCTCCTCCTCCTCCTCCTCCTGCCACTGTCTCTCTGGAGGTGTGCACACAGGTGTATACTCACACTCACACACAAACATACACACACACAGGTATGTACAGTCAAAGGTGAGAGGACCAGTTTTTCAAGATCAGACCAGAATCATGCATCAACCCTCGATCACAACACCTTAAAACAAACCCTTCTTTTTGTAATGCTCTCACAAAGAGAGGACAGTTGAGCCGGTTAGGCAGGTTTATTTAAAAAAAGATCCTTGCAGTGACAGAAACACAAGCTCTCATTGACATTAATGTTCTGCAGCTGACACCATTAAGGCCATTTTCCTGCCACAAACTCTCAGTGAGCTCAGAGGTGAACTTAACAGGAGCTGCCTGGCGCTCCGGATGAGGCTGACACCATGAATGAAGGGTGTGAATCCGTCTGGCTGTAAAAGTCAACAGAGGTGGCCTCCCGGTCAGACCGACTTGTGACGCGGCGGCCATCACGCCCGGCCGAGACGGTGCTCCCCGGGCCTGTTATCTTGTTTAAACTCTGAAGCAATGAAAGCAAACACGGCTCACCGCCACCGCAGAATTAGGAAGTGGAAATGTGAGACGTTAATTGTGGTTTGGCTGAGAGTGTGCTCGTGTCACACATAAAGAAAACCCTGATGATACATTGATTTGTTTCATGTTTGATCTGAGCTCAGCAGCCCTGAACAAAATGTCACGCTCGCTTTAGTTTTAACACAAAAAATAAGTTAATGCTTCATCCCAAAGGTTTGATGGAAAACTCAAAGTATTCCACTCAAATGAGATCAGGTATGTTTGAAGCATTTATAACAAAGTCACTATAAAATCACATCTAACATCTGTCCTTGTTTTCCACTTGCAGAACTCCTCCACGTTGTACTACGAGCTGCGATCACAACAGCTCAGATGAGAAAGACATTCATGCATCTGGGAGCTCATTGTGTTTTCTCCCAGAGGAGCTGCAGTCAGAGTCACAGCAGCAACGTTGAACATAATACACCGACAGGAGATGTATGTCTGACTTGAAGTCCGCTTGATTTGGCATGCAGTCAGTCAGTCAGTCAGTACAGTTAATGTGTGAGATAATATGTAATTCATTAAGGTTTAGTGTAACAGTATAAACACAGCCAGGAGCTGGGAGTCCTGCCTCCAGAGAGCCAGAGAATATAAACAAGGTCAAATGATGATAACAAAGAAAAAACCCAGAGGGAGGTCACTGCAGATCATCAGAACTCTGAGTTTTAATGTGTTTTAATGTTTTAATAGGATGATAAAAATGTATCTTTCTTCGTTAGCAAGTGACTGAATGAGGAGAGTCTCCAGGTAAAAACTTTTTTTAAAGGTTATGTTGCATCTCTTCTCCTTAAAAACATTATTATGATAGTGAAGTATTCATTATAAAAATGTTTATCGGGTCCAAATTGTTTGTTTTGTTGATGTGTGTGTCAGAATTCTGACAACTGGTTCCAGTTTGTGATCCAACAGTTTAACACGGTTGGTATCTGTGTCTCCTCAGCATCAAGAGTCTTGGTAGTTTCCAGTTTGTGGAAAAGTCAGTAAAACTTGCTGAGTTCTGCAGTATGAGCCCAAAACACTGGAGTGTCATAATGTTAGCTAGCTAGCATTAGCAGCAACAACGTAGGGTGCTGTCACGGCCCCCTCTGTGACCTCATGGAACACAGACAAATTGTGCCATGAATCACACATACAGTGTTTGTCAATTTAAAAGGTAATCGTCAGAGTCAAGAATGTCACTGTTTGTCATAATTAAAGTATAATATCATCTAGTTTTGTGTGAAACTTTGGCTCATTCTTCAGAAAACCTTATGGATCAGCGCCAACCCGTATACAGAGCTCTGATCGCTGTACTGTGGATCTCAGGCGTTACAGGCAGAGCATGTGAGCGGAGCTGAGCGGCAATAATTTCCGCTCCCCGCTTACGTGGGTGTTCGCTCCTTCGCTCCATCGCTCAAAGTTATGCCAGACAGCTCCGCTCAAAGACCGCTCTCCGCTCACCTAAAATTTCATTCGCTCAAATTTAAAAGAGGGAGCAATTCTTGACGTTGCGCCTATATGACCTGCAGGGTTCTCCCCAGACGGTGGAACAGCGGCGCTGCGCCGCTATACTGCTAGCTCAGCGCTACTATACTCATTTTCAATGTTAGCTGCTTTATAGCGGGTGTTAGTGGGCTGCCGCGGTCTTCTCGTAAAAAAAGGGCCCCCCGGCTGACGGTGACGAGCGTCCGTTCGTCCATCCGTCCCCCGGCTGACGGCGAGGAGCCGGGGGACGGACGGACGCTCTCCCCCCCGGCTGATGGTGCGCCTGTCTGCTTGCTTTTCGAAATATTTTTACAAACTCCATCTCTCAACGAATGAACTCCTTGAAGGCACAAGTGAGTCTGTGTGGACTTGTGCATGCCCTAGACTCGTGGAGAGCGGTATCGGAGCGGAACTGGAGCGAAACGGAACCATCGCTCTGGCCTTTGGATTAAAACCCGCTCTGCGTTCCGACTATATTTCGCAGGCTCCGCTCCCCGCACGCTCCGCACTCCGCTCCGCTCACATGCCCTGGTTACAGGCACATCCTGGTCTTGACTTCCTACTCTGACCTGACTTGACTGAAAAGGGAACACTGGTATGATGATCCAGGAGTACCTGGATTAAACTATTTTTACTTTATTGTGTTTGCGGGAAGATGTGTTTTGATGTGGAACTTAACTGAACCAAGAAACTGAACTGTTGTGTTTCTAGAGTAGAGATCTTGTGGAGGATGTTTTTTGGACTGTTCGCCTGCTGGACTAGTTTCACACATTAACACACGAGTGATTCACCAACTATTCAACGTTCAGTATATTCCTTGTTGTATTAAAAGAGAAGTGGTTGTGAGATTTTGTGACCAGTCACTAGCAATACCAGCAGATGTTGTGTTTTGGTGCTGGTCAATGCTGGTTTTTCCAGCAGGGAGGGTCAACCTGGTTTAATGGAGACACCTTGCAATGTTTTAAAAGGGTTCATGAGGGTTACTCTTGGTATTCTTTACATGCGCCCTTTGTCAACGCACGTCACCATCCCCAACTTGGCACAGAAAAGTATTTAAAAAGATGAGAATCAGAATAAATCGGCTCATATTGACAACTGCAGATATGTGAAAGTTTAGTTCATCAGTTTTGTACGCGGATAATATCCAGGCGTTACTTTGGCTCTCTATTAGCTAGCTAACGTTAGCAATGTTGTTAGCACGCTAGCATTAGCAGAGTTAGCTACTGCAATAAACTGGTGACCACTTGAGGGAGCAGATGACTACAACAATGGCGGTGTTGTGACGTGAATCTTACATTAACTAAACTTTACACTCTAATTCTATATCTATATTCTGAAGGTTTCAATGGAGCGATAAATATCTTTCGCAGCCTGAATCATAGAAGATTTTATTATTAAAAGCATGGTGTGCATGTGTGTGTGTGGTTGTTGACGCTATTTTCTGATTTATGTAAAGATATAAACATTATACAATATTCCCTCTGAGAAAACCTTTGACTCTGATATGTCAACAAAATGAAACAAGACTTTTGAGCCTGGTTTTAAATGTTTACATTTCTGTTCTGGAGATTCAGTTCAGTTCAGTTCAGAGTTCAGAAAACTTTATTTATCCCATACGGGCAATTCAGTTTACAGCTCCCAGTTCAATTAAGTTGGAAAAGAAAAAACACAACTCATACAGCAATCATTCATTAGACATACAACTCTGACACTCAACTCTCAGTTTTCAGTAAATCAGTTCAACTTATGGTTCTCAACAGCGATGTCATGTACCTGTGCAAATATGCAAGTAAATAAATAAATAACGACAAGCACAACCCTACTCATTAAAATTGGCATTCATCAACCTAATAACTGAAGGGATAAAAGAATTTGAGTAGCGATTTGTCTTCCTCAGGGGGGCAGAGTAGCGTCGCCCTGAGGGCATCAGAGTAAATTCACTGGACATGACATGGTCTCCCTGCTTCAGGATGCATTTTGCTTTCTGGACCACATGTTTTTTCCAGAGCACACTCAGATCTGTTAACTGGACTCCAATAATTTTGGAGCAGACTCTAACGATCTGATTAAGACTGTCCTTGTCCTTCACTGACAGACCATTGAACCAACAAATAAAAGAGAACATTAAAAGACTCTCAATAAAAGAATGATAAAAGGAACATAAAATGGTTTTAGAAACACTAAAGGAATTTAGTTTCCGCATCAGGTGGATTCTTTGTTGTCCACATTTGACAACTGACTGTGTTTTTGTCAAATTTAAGATGGGAGTCAAATATGGTTCCTAAGTATTTGAAGGTTTCCACAATTCCAGCTGGTTCACCATGCAGCTTCATGCAGCTCGGTGCCCTTTTGAATGCCTCATTTGAATATTTAATTATGTGATTACAGATATAACTATGTTCATGTAAGTCATCAGCTGAAGAAGTTTCATGTTGATACCTCTTTGTTAAAACCTTAGCCACCTTCACCTGCAGTGTACCTTTCCTCTCTGCTCGCTGGGTGTAGGTATCAGGACTGTTCACCTCTGACCTCCACCCAGACACAATACATGGGTGTGTTTGGGTGGAGGTCAAGAGAGAGACCTTTGTCTGCACGCCAACACCCGGACTGGTGGTGACTTCCTCTCCAAATCAGAACATGCTGATGTAATGACCTGAATCACCGGCTCAGTGCAGGAGGTGAACAGAACACCACATGTTCTGACAGCATGGAACAACAGAGGAATAAAAACTGAAGCTGCTGTGTCTGAACAGAAAAGATTCTGAAGTGTGTTCACCAACACTTAGAAGTTACAGAAAGGTTTAAGTCTGATCATCAGCTGACACAGAGTCAACATCAGAGCTGTGATGTCAAGTGTAACCACTGGAGGTCGCCAAAATGAGATTTCCAGGTAGAGTTAATTTACTCTTTAAAAAACCTCAAATTCATTCTTAAACAGATTTAAAACCGCTGAACAGAATGATGATGTCAGAGGTGTGAGGAAACCTGGTTCATTAACACCTGCAACACTAAACCATTCTGTAATGTGACCTGCAGCTGATGATGATAAAACTCTGGAGCTCCTTCTTACACACAACATACGTGTCGCGTCACGATGACTTCCAAGTCCAAATTCAGTCTGGAGTCATTTGCTTTCTGTCAAGACAAGTTGCAAGACTTTAAAACAGCGACTCGAGTCCACATCTCATCATTAAATATATAATATGTAATGTAATGTAAGATGATTTGTTTTGAAGTCGTGGTGAAGTTAAACTCACTCAAAGTAAACGGCGAAATAAATGTAGGTGAGTGAAAGTAGTTGAGTTCTGAGATGAAGCAGAAGTGTGAACAAGTAAAGTCAAGTAGTAAAGTAAAGTAAAGTAATTTCCTTGTTTTTGATATTTGATCACATTTGTTTGACTGAATATCATTCATTATAAGACAATATAATACAGATTACTTACATTTGCCACATACAAAATTATTAGACAGTTAATACCTTCTTCTTTCTCTTTGCAAAGACCAGATACTGCAGGTAAGATGACACTGAACACTGAACATGGGACAAGACCATGAAAAAATGACTTGGGACTGCAAATGACTATAGTCAAACTGTGTGTGTGTTCAATGCTAACAAGAGAATAATCTACACTTCTGATAAAAAAAATATGTAGTTTGTAATGATGTGACAGAAGCATGAGGTTCTGTGTTGTTGTTTTAGTTCAGTAACTTCCATCACACTGACTATCTGATATCCAGTAAAAGCTCAGTTTGATCTTGTTTTTCGCACATTAGACATAAACAAATTAAAGGAATAAATGAGGACGCAGATGCTTTCATACAGGAAACAGCGTTACAAACAAACATCACTGCCTCACGCTGATCCTGAACCTGATGTTACACCTCATGTGACCACAGGGGGTCAGTGCTGTCCAACAGAAGCTGCTCAGGTTTGGGCGTGAACAGGTCCTGCAGCTGATAATGAAGATGCATGAGAGGCTTTTGTCCACGCAGTTTATTTTTAGCCTGACTTGAAAGTCGTGTCCTCAAACTTTGCCCTTAGATTTGATATTTTCTCTTTGTTTTTCTCTCTTATTCATTCATTTGTTACTGGCTGACCTCGGGCTACAGAGCTGTTCCTCCTGGAGACATCACAGGGAATTAAAGTGCATCACAGCAGGGACGCAAAGGTCTTAGAGCGCTGTGTGCTTCTTTTATTGACTGTTAATGAGGAAAAGTAACAAGTTTGCTTCAGGCCAATGCCCTCCTCCTCCTCCTCCTCCTCCTCCTCCTGTTTCTGTACCATCAGCACAACCTCTCACATTAAGCATGCAGTGAGTCATTGTTGTGGATGCAAACGGTCTTAAATATTGAAGGACCTTGTTCGTTTTTGGTTTTTAGATGAGTGTGAGACGGTTCAAAGACTCACAGCACAAATATCAAACGTTCACCTCTTCATTAGTTTAAAAGGCACTTCAAATACCTAAATTTCATTTACATATGATCACTGGAGGATATTTCTTTATAGTGTTTTTGTTCTTCATTCATCCTTTTCAGAGGGAAATGTCGTTCTGACTTCATTCATTTGACAGGTATCACTTCACAGATTCAGATTTTACAGACAAGATATGAAATGAGTATTTAAAATCCGCTGCATTGTTAGAGATTAAAGGCTGAGTTCACCTAGAAATTTAAACCTGGTCATCATCTGCTCACTGCTATGTTGGAAAGTCAGGTAATTTTGCAGTTTGTGTTTTTCTGGAGCTTCACAACACAGAACCCTGCTGGAAAGCTTTGCAGCATTCTCCTCAACAGCTGACGTAAATGAGGAACTCACCATGAATGGTTCCTAACAGCTCATCCAGTGTACTCAAGTCTTCAGAAGAACTGATTAGAAATAACATCCTCGATGTTACATGCACCCACCTCAGACGTGGTGCAAACTAACTCTTTTAGCTTAGCAGCTGCAGTATACAGTGAAGATTTCAGCTTTATAACTTTTCAAATCTATTTGGGATCTCGAGGCTACCGGAGACTTTAATTATGCTGGACAAGCTAAATATAACCATTTCTTTTTTATGTTAAATCAGATCTCCGGCAGCTTCAGTTGTTTAGCAGAATGCTGCAGCTCTGTTTGACTGTGAAGCCCCAGAAGTGTTTTGTGGACTTCGAGACTTTCCATCAGCACGAGGTTGAGTAGAGAGTGAATAGACTTTCATTTTTGGCCGAACTTATTCTTTAAATATGTTCAGCTTATCTTGGGCCCTTTATTTAATAAAAGCAGCATCATTGCAACAGAAATATGCTCCGTTACAACAAAATTCCTGGATTGAGAATGTCAGTGAAAGTTAGGAAGTTTTACTGGTAACAAGTAAAACCTAAAAAAAAAATTATATAGTTTGTGTATATATATATTAGAGATGCAACTAGGAAAGGAAAGCAATTTTTTTAATCAAGTATCAGCTCCCTTAGAAATCGATACGCAGGTTAATCAATAATAGCTTAAATATATTGAATGTTTTCAAGTAGAAAATGGTTTTAACCAGGAGGTTAAGACTTATGACAACAGATACAGTGAACACCTGGTTACTGGAATCATATTAAACTGAATAACACAACATAATGATTTCATTTTAATTACAGAGCTCCATCAGTCCTTATTGATCAACAGTCCGACGAGATCCAACACAAACTGAGGCTATGAAATGGTTAAAATGTACAAATATCAGAACGTCTTTTTGTAGATTTAAGATTAAAAATGACTTGTTTTTAAATTAACAAGACACGTTTTGATGTATTTGTGCCGGTTTGTACATTTTTAATTGGTTAAATTCTTAAGAGCGATTAATCGATGAATGATTAATCATTTACATCATTTAGTCTAGTAGTTTATTTTGCGCATCGTATTTCATGGGATCATCACACACACGTTTTGTATGTCAAATCTTGATCTCTACGACAGCCATCAAATAAATGCAGTGGAATAAAAGCACAAATAGAAACACTCAAGTGAAGCAGAAGTATTTCAAGTGGAGTACTCGAGTAACTTCACTCCATCGCTGCATCTACAAGAAGTAAAAAGTAAAAGTACTCTTCAAGATGCAACAACCAGTCCTTTTCTCTCTTGAATGACTCGATTAAAAAGACATTCTCTTATCTATGTTGCACAGCGATCATGCTAATAATGATGCTAATGACATGCAGAGTTTGTGCAGTGGTGTGTCGTCGCTGTGTGAGGTCACACGGGGACAGATGGGTGGTAGACTTCACTAACCCGGGCTGCTGTGCTGCAGCTGCTCACACTGCTGCAGCCTCCCTGGAGTTTTGGTTGATGAGGTGTAGTTTGTGTCTCCAAATGAGCAGCGTGTGTGGCAGACACCCCCTGATACATTATTAATAGTTGTCAGACTCCAGGCACTGGCTCCTCTTCTTCTCTGTTGAATGTCAGGCTAAGTGTAGACCCCCGTCACAGTCCTGCCTCCTCTCCTGTGCATACACTCCCGACTTTATCATTTCTCTTTCTGCTGCTCCGTCTCCTCATCGTTCAGCAGCAGCAGCAGCATCATCTCTGGCTCGGCTGGTGTTTGCACCATCGAGACTTTTCTCTTCCTCTCCACCACATAAACCAAAGTGTACCAGCTGCTCATGAATGAGCTAAAAAAACAGCAATTACCAGGTTTGGAAACTGAAACAGGAGCTCATCTTGTTTTAGTGCAACAGCCTTTCCTCGTCTCTGGTGACCGTTTAGAAGAGAGGCTGAGGCTGAGCTCAGTCTGACAACTGTTTTCTCAAGAGCACAAAAGAAGTAAGATGAGAAGTGAAGTTTGGAAATGATTTGTCAGAGAACGCGGAGAAATGGATTCCTGAGGGTTTAGTAAAGCTTTACAACAAACTGCTGAAACGAGGCAGAGCTAGAAGAAAAGATCATTACTGATCAGAAACCTGTCTGTTAAAGGTGAAGCTACAGCCAGCTGCCAGTTAGCTTAGCTTAGCACAAAGACTGGAAACAGAGGGAAACAGTTAGCCAAGCTCTGTTCAAATGTAAGAAACATCTGCCCGCCAACAGAGACTGATGAGAATACTGAGCATCAAACTGTGGCTCCCTCTAGTGGTATGTATGTGAAGATGAAATGTTAATTTTTCCATTTATTGTTCTCTCCATTCAGTGATGATGAAATGCAGATATTCTACATTTCTTTGAATGTGAAATACAATCATGGATCTAATTATTGTTATCATTTCATTAAATTTTACTGCACATTGTGATTTATTTCCCCCCAAAAAAGTCTGTTTATTGCAGATATCTGAAGTGTGAAGTGTTGTTGAATCGATAGATTTGTTTCAGCTCCTGTAGGTCACACCGCAGCAGGTGTCAGACAGACTGATTCAAGGACAAAGGTCATTATAAGGCTAATCGTTGGCTGTTTTCTTAGGCGTAAAGGTGCTATTTGTAAGAACAGTTGATTTTTGAGTCTCATTCCCACCTTGTCAAGAAATGTTCGGCTGCCAGCTTGAAATTATTGACGAGTTGGGAGTGAGGCTCAAAAATCTGTTGTTCTTAAAAAACAGGACATTCAAACCTTTGGATAAAAATATGTTTTATTTGAGAACAAATGTACTTTTCTGTTTTTCAGATACACAAATGAAAGCTCTTCAGGTATTTTACTACAAATTACATCACATTTTTTCAATGCAAAATACAAAAACACAATCTGCATGATTAAATGTGTTTCTTAAATACATGTTATTCAAATACTGACCATCTTGCAGCACCTGATTTTATATTTTCTTATCTTTACAACCAGCTGGTTTCAACCAGCAACCAGCAGAGATTCCAGTGAGTTATTGCCCGGAGCCAAGAAATAAACCAGTGAGACATAACATGTTAATTAGTCGGCTTTAGAGGTGCTGGGAGGACTTTTTCCTTTCCGCCTCAGACAAGCTGTTTCCTCCTGCTTCCAGTGTTTGTGCCAGAACGAAGCAGCTGCTGCAGCCTCAACTGTATATCTAACACAGAGGTACATTTATGTTCTCATCTTCAGCCGACTGTCAGAAAACAGAGGAAGAGTATGAACTGTTGCTATAAGATTAAAGGACAAGTTAGTCAGTCATTATCTCCATGCTGATATAAAGTCAGGTGAAGTCTCGTAGTCCACGAAACAGTAAAACAGAGTTGCAGCATTCTGCTAAAATGGGGCATGAAATGACTGAATTTTAATTTTGGATTTAACTCTTCATTCAACCTCTCTACATTAAAAAGCTGAGCTCTGCAGATTCCCCAAATCATGGATATAAAAACCAGTAATAAATAATTTATATCAGTTTTTAAAGCCCTAAACTTGGAAAATATGCAAATGTATGCAGCTTTATGTATTATGGTCTTTGACTAGGCTGTTTTTCCACCTTCGCTCTTGTTTTGGATGTGCACAAAGTTTGTGTAAATAAGAGAAATAAAGAACTATAATATGGAGTATTTGCCCCTGATACATACAGGCAGGGGAATTGTAGGTCACAAAATGACATTTGTTGCCAGGTATCTGAATATTTCATCAGAAAAACAAGAGTTAAGTGCTCTTTGTCAGTGACATTGTTATAACATTTGAACTTGGACCATGTAAGACTACATGATGTGTTCTCCAGCTGACAGGGCAGCCACAGGTCATCTGCAGGATCATTTTTGCATGAAAGTAGGCGAGTAAAATAAATAAATAATTCAGTGTGTTCAAACTCGTAGAGATTTATGCCAGAAGCACTTACAGCACTCGTTTCAAAACAAATCCATGCTCGAGTCGGATCAAGTTCACTAAAGGAGGAGGCGGTGCTCGTCCCTCCTCTGTCCACAGGGGGCGCCAGACTCAACACAACATCAGAGTTCCTTGTAGGAGCTTTAACTTACTGTCAGAAACCAAAAAGGCATATCACCACAAACACTTGAAGTGTTGCTTTAAGATTAAAGTCATCCTACAAGGTGCAAAGATCAGATCTCAGAACCTCTTAAACCTTCTGGGATGAAAGCTGTAAGATTGGACTCATAAAAAGTGCAGCAGGTGTCTCGTTTCTGTTCTCATTTCATCGGATGCCTCCATCTCCAGCTCCTCTCCTCTCTCCTCCTCTGGGACCGCCACACAACACACAAACAGATCCAATAACGCCGGGTTCAACGGGGTGTTAATTTTATCAAGTGGGTAAATTTATGGACACGATCAAGCCTGTGGCCTCTGAGAACCAAGGATCCACTGTAATGTTATCACAGCCATCTCAAAGGCATCTGAACGACAGCAGAGGAGGCCGAGACAGAGGCCGTGAAGAGACCGAGCTTATCGGGTTTATGTCAGCTAATTACAGGACTGGGAGACAGACGCAGCGTCAGGAGGGACGGTAATATCATTAACTGGGAGAAATGAGATGTGAGGCTGTGAGAAGGGAGAAATTATGGCTGGATTGTATAAATGCCAGAAGGTAATGAAAAATGCAGGCGGGCGGCCGGAGACACAGCCCGTCTCAGGTGTCTGTGCTCCTCACTGGATCAGAATAGACTAATTAGGATTAATTATTAATCAGGATTGTTTTTCTTCTCAGCAGTTTCACAGAGACGATGTTCAGTATGAACAAACTGTTTCTCCACTGCGAGTCAGAACAAAGGACACCAGCAGATTAACCTGAACGTATCATTTCAGGTCTAAAACCAGCAGAAGTCATCCTGGAAACGGACCGACGTCTGAGCAGAATCGGGAGAATTTTCCGGGGTCATTGACGCAATAAATACTGGATACAAAGTTAAGTTCAAAGATGATGGAGAAATGGTTTTATGGGTTTGTCATTAGACTTGAGCGGATCGATGCGACACAGTAACAGAAGTAGAGCCCTGAGAATAATAGACGACTGCACAATTACAATAGTAGGCAGAAGTAGAGCGCATACCTCCCCTAAATCCCAACAGTCCACTTTAATACTTTCAGACTTCATCCAATATCAGATAAAACATAATTAAATCCACTACTCCCGATGTTCTTCATCAACATCCAGACATTATTCTCTGACAAATTATTGAAAATTTGGAAAAACTGCTCGTCTTGCAATGTTAAAGAAGGTTAGGAATAACTCCTGGATCCCCCCCAAAAAAGGTTTATGGATCTATTCCGGAGTGAGACCCGACCTCAATCCAAGATTCTGGGGAGATTGTTCAGTAGTTTTTGTGAAATCCTGCAGACAGGCAGGCTGCTCAGAACGATGTGCAGATATAAACAGTGTTGTTTCCTTTGAGGACAGTTTGTTCATTTACTTCTCTTAAAATTTCTCCCCCAAAACTACATAATGCTCCTTTAGAGAAACCACATATGAATACTGGAGGTTTGCAGTAATACTGCAGTGTGAACAATATGAATTGCTGAGGTCCTTTGCAAGTAAATATGTAAAAATACATTTAAAAATGTTGAATAAAACTAAAAGGCTGCAGCTGTTTCCTCTGTAAAACTAATGATAAGAAAAGAAAATTATAATAAAAGTTATAAACTAGTTATACAGCAGGGTGTAACTCAAAGTGTCGTTACGATAGAGTGAAGAAACAAGATAAAAATGAATAAAAAGAGTCAGTGCAAATAATATGTAATAAAACAAAGCAAGTGAGGAAGCAAACAACAAGGACAGACAGTAAAAGATGTCTGCAGATACGTTAATTAAAGAAATAAAACAAAGGAAGGAGTGAGAACAATAAATATGTAAAAGAATATATTTTGAATAAATGAGTTTTCCATCCTCATATAAATGTTCACAGAGCGTTAATCTTTTGCAGCCTTCAGTTTGGAGTCCTGTAGTTCTGGTCGGTAGTTAAAAAAAACCCCCAACAGCCAGTGTGATGTCTTCACACATCTCATTCTGTCATCCCAAAACACAGAATATTCAGTGTTTGATCAGAGAAGACATAGAAAAGCCAGAACTTAAAACATGTTCGCCATATTTTCCTGAAACACTGAGTTAAAACATTCGTGTGGAACTTCAATTAAACAGGAAAAAAACCAGATCAGACGTTTAAGAAAAATGCTTTTATTATTATTTTTTTTTACACCTTTAAAAAGCAAAGTTTTAAAGCACGAAGCATTACTCTGTATATAAACACATTTCTTCCTTTGACTAAAAAAACGGTAGCATTTGCACTTTGTGCTTTGATTGCAAAGTCTGTACAACCGCTCTGGGTCTCCTGTGGTGTCACAACCCCAGTAAACATTTTATTGCATAAATCACATATGACCTCAGCGGTCATCTGCTGAAGTCTTTAATAGAGAGTGGAAAAATAGAAAAAAATAAAGAAACAGCACTACTATGAGGAGAAAAGAAGCTGTCAAACCTGTAACACAGTGAACAATAATAGCAGCTTCCTTAATGAAGGCGTTGCACATTGTCCTCAACAGAAACACAACAGAAACACAACAGAAATCATGTGACAACAAACGGCAGTTGTGCTTTCATCTAAAAAAAAAAAAAAAAACCATCTCCCTCCTCCAACAAATGATGCAAACACACACTCAAAGAAAACAACAGTAAAAAGAAAGAAAACTTTGAGGAGAATCTGCAGCTATTTGCCTTTAAAACAGCAGCTGACTAAATGCTAATCTCTAGTTGCACACATCCCCATCACGATAAGCACGTTTTACATCTCCTTATTCCTGCTATCATCTATCCAACCTACATTTGAAAAACTAGCATTTCTCAGAAGGCAGTGTCTCTCTGTGACGCCTCCGAGGAGACTCCACGTCATTAAATGCTGAATGGAAAAATCGGTTTGCACACAAAAATATACAAATTCAAAAATTCATGACTTTGGTATAAACAAAATGGACACAGTCAGTCTCTCTCTCTCACACACACACACACACACACACACACACAACTTCCATTCCTGAATGTTCCCTTTAGACCACAGACCGGAGCTCCACATGTCCCGTCAGGTTCGGTTATGCGGAGGTTCATGGGGAGAAAATGCCACCAGGAAGTGAACAAAGCAAAGAATCAGCACGCATCCAAAACACTGCGATTATCAAACAGAAAAGTGCACTCACAGCTCCTCTCTAAACTGAAAACAACCTCAGGATTAACGTCTGAATTGGAGGACTAGGGCCCGCTGTTTAGAAAAGTCTTAAAGGTCCAATTTGTAAGAAAAGGTTTTTTTTCAACTTGTTAAATACTGATGTTTGGGGCGGGACCGTCTCGACCCAACATCACAAAGAGTCAGTGTTTGCTATTTCTTACGAACAGGACAGGACCTTCACTGATATGAGAAAAAAATCTGATTATTCAACTTCATCATGAAACAGGGTTGCTTTAAGAACAAATGCTCTATGTTAAGATTAAACGGGCTCTATGTGACAATATTTAGTTATCTATATGTATTAATCAACCCAAATGTGAGCAGAGTGTAACGTTCAGATTGTTGTTCCAGTACAACACAGACGGTCAACTGGGTCGACTGGATTACACGCGCATGTTTGAGCGTTTCCTGTAACTGTATAGAAACGTATATGAGCACTAAAGCACAACATTAACTGTGTGTTCATGTTCTGTTGAAAATTCACATGAACGCTCGGAGCAATAAAATGCCAAACAATCTTCTTTTGACTGCAAGTGGAACACACCGGAATCGGAAGAATGGATTCCCAACTCCGGAAATGAAGACTCAGTCAAAATAATGCGATGAGGGCCTTAATGCGCCCTGCTGCACCGGCAGAGCTGCTCAGGAACGGTCTGAGGAACGTGGGAAAGAGCCCGGGGCTCTGCTGGAACAACTCTGATCATGGAGGCCCCGCCTCACATCACACAGGACTCAGAGACGTACGACATCACAGGCAAACCCTCGAGGTGTCGTGTCCACGCCTTGATCAGCGAGAGCCAAGTGTGATCCATGATCGAGCCTCCGTGGATCAGACTTGTCTGAGGAAGCTTGATCAGACTCAGATCTGAGGAATTTGGAAGCTAGATCGGAGCCTTGAGCTGCTTGTCACCGTCCTCGGGTCATTCCTGAGCAGCTTGTGCGGTGTGGGCTGTTTCATGTCAAAGAGCCTGGTGTCAGTGGTTTTATTGTTGTGGTGTTAATACGGTGTTGTACAGCTGCTGTTTCTCCTCATGATATCAAAACTTCATTATCTAAATATTTAACTTTTTCCTCTAAATCTCAGCTGACTGTGTTGCCCTAATTTCTCACATGGTTCTCTATGCCAAAAGTCGAGTTACAGTCTAAGCTGTACTTTAAGGCCTATTTCTTCTCTGTTACATCACAATGAATCACCTGCTGCTTTGATCTAGTTTGTAAAAGCTCACAGTTTTGAAAGCCGACCGTCTGGGAGAACGTTCTCATCCCACCAGTTTTATGAAAATGACCAAAGGAGAAATTCACCATCAACACTTTGAGAAGAACAAACCCGCCTGATTCTCCTGCGTCCCATTAAAAATCTTTAAAAGTAGATCAATAAAAGCCTCATTAATGCTGAACGGCTCCACTTTGTTTTCTCTGTGAGCGCGGTGCCGGTGTGTGCTGACTCATCCCCGACTCGCGACTGTACGGTGCGCAGGCTCTCCAGCCTATTAGCCGGGTGAATTGTGAGTGTCTTGGCGAGCCGGTTTCTCCTCGTACAGCGGTCAACAGGGCAGCGCCGAGATTAAAAACGCTGAGTTCATGCACCCACGGCAGCAGAGAGGCACAATGAGAGCCTGCTGGGACCGACAGCCTCTTTATGTTTGTCAAGAATTTACCTCGACCTTCAGCACTCCTGCCATCGTCTATTTGAATGTTATAAATTGACATGTTAGTGAGGCGCAGCTGTGCCCACACGTCTAGCTACCTACACACACACACATACGTCTACACCAACCACACACATAGCCTGCAATTATCATGCAGAGGAGTTATGGAAGGAGAGCTGTTCAGGTGAGTTTCGAAGTAAAGATAAAGATAGATACACACAAGATATTAAAAAGGTCAAAAGGGGCATGAGGATGAATAAAAACGCAGCTAAAACTAATGGCGCCGCTCGAATCAAGGGGACATAAAGTCATGTAAAGATTGTAAAAAAGATTTTTTACAAGGGAAAGTCCCGGGATTCATCCGAGAGCTAGTTTGAAATCATTTTCGGTGAGTCCTGCATACATTTATTACAACATGAATGTATGGAGATCATTTTCATTTCGATGAATCAATTAGTTTATTTAGTTTGGTTTATAATTGGTTTCAAATGTCCTCAGGTGTCACGATATCCAGTTTACTGTCTGAGAGGAGAAAAGAAAACCAGAACACATTCACATTTAAGAAGCTGGAATCAGAGAATTTAGACTTTTTTTTTTTGAAAAGGACTCAAACCAATTCCAAAATGGTTGGCAGTGAATCGATTATTAGATTAGTTGATGCAGGACAAGGAAGCTTAGAATGACACTGCTGGGAGTGTTTAAACTGATATACCTGAAGCTTTAGAGGAGAGGAGTTTTACATTTCTATTCATCTTCTGAATAAACGCAAAGGATCTCCGTCTGTCCTTCTTTCTGTGCTTTAGTTATCTTGAGAGCCTTTCACCCTGATGTCCATCAGACAGTCCAGGTTTACTGCTGAGGAAGTTCTGTGCTGAATTTGGTTCAATTTGGACAACTGGCAGAGTTTCATTTCCATGACAACAGGGCCAACCACTCGAAGGTCTTTAAGTAATGACACACTTATGTTGAGTAGCGGTCAGAGAAGCATCTCTTCCTCTCTGTGATTTCGTCTGAATAGTTGAAGTTACCCGTGTTAACTTCAGGAAGACAACATGACTGATGTAATCCACATCCCAACTCTTGATCAGTGAAACCGTCGGCTCATTTCTCGGCTGTAGGATCTCTGACACGGGAAAACTTTTTCTTTACAAACTGGGCTGAAACCCTGGTGATGCAGAACTAACCGTGCGTAGCTGTGTTCTGTAATGGCGCATGAATTATTTAGTTTCTTTGCGACCGACTGTCAGACTTTAGTGGCTTTTGGTTACAGCTGAGAGTGGTAGCACAAAGTTTGTCATCCTTAAACATCTCATAAAAGGAGCTTCAGCACTGGCAGCTTATTAGGTTGAATTATTAATCAGGGTGTTTTTTTTTAAAGATGGCTGCAGGCCTGATGGGTTTATCTGAGGGGATGTGGCAGCGTGCTACCTGCAGTCTCCGGTCTCCGGTGTGAGTCACATGACAGAGCTCTGACCAGGTGTGATATAAACAAGAGCTCAGCTGAACACTCATGAGGAGACTCTCTGGTTTAAACATCTGAAATCAAATATAGTGGTGTGAAGTGTTTATCCCTCAGAGCAGCTCGCCAGAAACTTAATCCCAAATTAAAGAATAAATATCTAAAGGAGTTAAGCTCACTAAAGACATAACAACATAATCCTCCCCAAAATAATTTGTGACTATCTAACTGTGTTTCAGGCGAAACATCTTCAGAGAGAACTGGAAGATGACAGTTTGGAAGCATTAAGCATTTTTATAAAAAGGATGACAGCCAAATTAATTCACCTCACCTACCAGTTTAAATATGGTAAACCTATGATTTCAAACTTTCTGAGGGTTACGGATTAAAAACTTTGCAGTGGAGAAATCAAACCCAGAATGTGTTTTATGATGATGAGATATATTTTTGGCAACATTCTCCTAAAAATAATTTATAATGTATTCTGTTTATTTGTCTCAATAAACTTTGCAAATCTGAAAAAAAAAAAAATGGTGAAAAACTGGAAGAAAACTTGTGGTGGTTGCAACAAAGAGAGTTGGAAAGACAGTTTTAACAATTCAGTTCGCTTACATCATATATTCTTACTTTAACCAACACACACACACACACACACACACACACACACACACACACACACACACTGTGAAACTAGGTCTGTGCATAATTACAAACACTCGCTCAAGGAAAAAAACAAGGGAAGAGAGCTACAGTCATTGTTGCAGAAAATATAAACCTGCAACAGAAACGTTAAGTGTTGACAGCTGCAGCTGATTAAACTCACCTTTAGATTATGAACCTCAACCAAAACTGTGATGCACACACACACACACACAATGTGAGGAAGCACTCGTCTCACATGCACTCATCCATCACACAAAGTATATTCAACCCTTCAATCATCATCTCGGCTGTATCTATATGTGGGTTACTGTCTAGTTGTGCTTGGCACGAATCCCTTTTAAGTAGTTTTTCCAGCGTTTGACCACATCCTTGAAGACGGGAGAGTTGTCTATGGATGCCACCAGCTGTAACTGGTTAATGTGCGTGGTGTGATAGTCCCAGCGGGCCAGGTTGGGCGCCGTGCCCAACATGAAGTGACGCAGGTCATAAATGCTCCCAGACCCCGTGTCAAAGAGCGGCAGCATGGCCTTCAGCGACTCCATGCCGCGGCTGAACAGCTGCCCGGCCTCCCTGCCAAGCTTCTCTCCGGCGGTCTCAGTCAAGTCAAAGAGTCCCAGCAGGGAGTAGATGAAGCCGTTGAGGACAAAGGAGCTGGGTGTGGTGGGGTACTCCTCATACCAGTCGTATTTGTTCATGAACACAGCTTTGACCCCGTGCTGCGCTGAAGGCACCTTGTAGGGTCCGACTGCCTTGAGGGCAGCGTTGAGGTAAGCCTGGTCCTTGGTGAGGAGGTAGGCTCTCACCAGGGTGGACATGGCCTGGCCCTGAGCCATGGCCGAGTACCAGCCGGGCTCCAGAGGCCGGAAGCCTTCCCCCAGTTTACGGGTGACCATGATGGGCCAGCCGCCTCGGTCGTCCTGGTTGCGGAGCAGCCAGTCGCTGGCGGCGAAGAAGGCGGCCATGTGGGCTGTGGTGGAGATGGTGACATTGTCAACAAAGCCACGCCCATGTAGGACAAGTCGCACCACCCGTCTGGGCATGATCTGAGGAGGACATCAGACGCAGTGGCAGACAAAACAATCAGTGGTGGAATTAAATGATCATCTCTACATGTAGAGTGTCGGAGTTCCCATAATAAAATATATCCCAACATAAATTAACAAAACTCTACATCTGTATTTAATTTACATACATAAAACTCTGCTGAATATAATGCTGCACAAGTCATTAAGTAGTTAGTTAGGTGCCTCAGATGTCCGACATAAACTGACCTTCGTGGCCTTCACAGCCTTGGTGTTGGAAAGCCCGACGCCCTTCCTGAGGTCGGTGAGCAGATCTCTGGTCAGGGTGCTCCAGGCAGTCCGTGAGCCGATACCGTAGGTGATGTCACGGTCTTTGAAGGCGATGAGCTGCGTGCTGGTCACGTAGTGGATGGTGAAGGGCGGGCCCTTCTCCGTGGTTTCCAGGACAACAGACACGCTGCCGTTGGAGACGAACTTGAGGTCCAAGCTGAGGATGAAGTCTTTGGAGTTACCCAGCTGGAGGGACACGCCTTCTGAGGACTCTGTGGCAGGGTGAGGAGGGTGAGGAGGGGGGGTGCAGCAGATAAACAAGGGGAGTGTTAAAAATGTTAAAAATGACCTGCAGCAGAAATTTAACTATTGTGTTTTTTTCAAATGCAACTGATGAGAAAAAAACAACAACCCTCATTTGACTGATTTTAAGAAGTTCTGATGACAACGGACTATTTTTAGCCGACTGACTGGAAGCCTTTTTTTAGCCGCACACACCCTCCTCTGATGCCTCCTGCTATGATAGCTCATCTTGGTCCTCCTTTCCTCAGATTCACTTGATAGTCACATATTCAAAAGATCAATAACAGTCTGATAACTTCAGAGAACCCTGCATAACCAAGGATCCTGTATTTTTATTATCTGTGCGCGCGCACACACACACACACACACACACACACACACACACACACACACACACACACACACACACACGCCTCATGGGATGTATAGTACAGATGTGTCACTGCACACTGAGCTTAATTAGGAAGAGGTCAGCAGGGAGGAAAGAACAGAGCAGCGGGAAGATGTAAGAAGAAGTAAAAGAGGAAGTGAAGAACAGAGCAGCAACTTCCCTACAGACTGAAAAACGGGCGATACGGACCCAAAATCATATTTTAGCACTTTAAGGCTGCAAGGCAATACACAACATACATCTGTATGTGTGTCCTGTGCTTGTGACACCTCAATTGTGATCAAAATAAAATATAAAGACAGGGTTTCTTCTCTGTTTATACAGCTGCAAAACACATAAATGTCAAATTCTATAAATATAATTGGTTAACTTTTTCTGCTCATAGCACCAAAGATTCAGAGGCAGGAAGTTGGGCAGCACGAGCCACAGCATGGTAGTGAGTGTTAAGGTATCAGGTGGGTTCACTGTCAATTAAGACCTCTCACATTTTGTGTTGAAGGAAGTCTAAAAAGTAATTTTCAAAAGCCTTTCTAATTCATAAATTACAGTGTTAGTACAGAATATTTTTACTCTTTTATCATTATTTATGCGCATAGGAGGAGCAGTATCGTCACCAGGCTTAGGCCGATATTAGATATTCATATTTTTGTGTTATTGTTATGTACGAACATCAAACACACATTTTTAGTGACGAGATGTGTGTAGTTTGAAATAACATGGTGTAAAAATACAGCAAAATTAAATCTAAGCATGTGAAGTTTCTCTCGAAGTCACTGAATCAAACTCTGTAATTGGTTCCATTTGCGTCCCCACATCACTTCCATAAAAGCTCACCAAAGACATGAACTCAGCTGATGTTCAGTTTCCACACCGCCACCGCACCTCTTACATTATATCAACTCTTTTCCAGGCACTTCAGCTGCTGCGCTGAATTCATTTCAACCCCCTCAAGCACAAAGAGATTCTGGGATGATCTCTCCTTTGGCCTCGTTACGTGGTCTGCGCAGCACCTTTTTCTCATCAAGGTTCCCCGAAGGATGAAGAGAGGAAAGAGCGGAGGAGTCAAGAAAAAAGGGGGGTAATGGAATCATGGCTCCCTTTTAAGCAGCCCGAGATCGCAGAGAGTGAAAATGAGCCAATAGCGAGAAGACAAGTGAGAAACAGAGACAGCGAGATCTCACATGTCATGAGAAAGCCGAGGCAGACGAGGCTGACGGAGACACAAAGGCAGTCGATCAGGAGGAGAATGAAGGAGAGAGCCAGTCTGGCAGGGGCCTCTGGATGACTACGGCTCTTTAATGCACTCATAAATCCATTACTTAAGGCAATGCAGAGAGTAAGTGGATTTGTACTCTGGCCCCGTGATTACTCTGGCATCAATAAAGGATGGGCAGGGAATATAGACGAGATTCCACCTCCTCCGCTCTGCTTTGCTCTCTGGCTGTTTAGCAATAAGGCAGCAGACAGAGATGACATGCAGCAAGAAATGTGCTAGACTGAAACCAGGCTCGTATACACATGTGGGTACGTCAGACGAACACTTGGAAACACATGTACAGTGTGTAATGTGCATGTGCGGATACAAAAGGCCCGTGTAACGGTCGATGCTCATGAGATTATTCATCCACAGCCTCCAGTGACTTCATCAGTGTGACCACACAAACACAGAGCACCAATAGAAACCAGCCACCCTCTCGGGAAGCGTTAATGTTTTTAAGGCTGCAAGCAACTGTTATTTTCATTATTGATGAATCTGCCAATTACTTTCTTTATTAATCTTTAATTGTGAAATGGTGGAAAACTGTGAAAAACCACATCACAATTTCCCGGTGCTCGGTGTGGCTAATTCAAATTCTTTGTTTTATACGCTCATAGATTCAATTTACAATCTGACATCTAAATACACCAATACAGCACATTTGACAGGCTGAAGCCGTCAAATCAGAGCATTACTGCCTCAAATATGACTGACAGCTAATCAAATAAGTTGCTGGTTGATGTTCTGTTGAATATCAACCGGCAAATGAAATGAAGGACTCACATAAATTTCCCCTCAAATAAGAAGAACAGCTCAGAACTCAGGGCTGATGATGAGGAACTACGATCACAATCATGTAACAGATATCTAATTCTGGCTCGCATGTAAACTGTAGTACTGCATTTTAGGTTGAAACTGTGTGGGGATCAAAGCGATAAAATGCAGAACAACTACTTTCTGGCATCCATGTTGCTCCCACGTTCTGATTTGATGCACATGAACACAACAATGTTGGAAGAACGGCTTCCAGCCTCGGAAGGTGAAAACGTCTGAGGAGCATGTGAACGCATCATTATTGACTCATTATTTCAGCTCTGCATGTTTTATTGCTTCACTTCATTGAATCAAAGAAGATTTCATGTGTTTTTTGCTTCTACTAAACTAAGACCTTTTAAATACAAAATACACGTTTGCACAAGTATTAAGCCTCTCATAGATTTAGCTCCTTTTGCAGCATTTACAGGATTTGTACAGGATTACAAAACTGTTGGAGCCCTGTCAGTTGTGTTATCATGAGTGAACAAACCTTTATCAGGTCCAGTCACAAATTCTCAATCTGGATTGATATCTGGACTCTGACATGGGCAGAAGAGATCTGTTTTCACATTGACATTAAAGAGACAATCCTCAACATTTTCAGGAACACAAACCCTGTTTTGATATTAATGGTCAATATTTTCCCACAATGCTCATTCATTGTATTTACATCCAGTTTGTATTAGAAGCCGTGGAATCTGTGACTCCTGTGCTGGATTCAGATTGCTGAATTTGACATCAGCCTCAATGTTTTTCGTTCAGAGCTTTATTAATTCCCTGTTAATGCAAATGTAACATTTCCTAAAACCATCCACCCTGTGAATTATGATTTCTGATGCAAATACTGGACAGATAATATTGCTTGCTGTCTGGTTAAATGGACAAACAGAGCCCAAAGCTTCTGGAGGAAAACACCTGGAGTTGATGGGAGCACAGAGTTAAGTTTTCTAAACTTCAGGGATTAAAAAGTGGACCTGTCTTCACTGTCACTCAACCTGTCTGCATGAAAGAGCCGCGGAGGTGTTGAAATTCACTGTAATACACTGTAATTCTTTATTTGCCTGCATGACATGTACTCTACAGCATGAATGTACAGATAAGAGATGGGAAAGAAATGACACTAGAGGATAACGGACAGAAACAGTATCTGATGATTGCCTCTGAAAGATCATCATTTTTAATTCAAAAGTGACGATATACTACTTGATCCTTTTCTGGTCTTCCCTTTAAAAGAGCATCTTAAATGGTCTATTCTTCTGAAACTCTACTTGGCTGCCAGACACGCATCTTGCTTCCAGGAGCTATTGAGAGGCTCCATGATCCACAACTGCTGTAAAAAAAAAAAAAAAAAAAAAAAAAAAAAAATTGCTCCATTGGTTTGAACAGAGATGACGTGACTCTCTCTGGTCAAGGACTCTGGGCGGAGTCAGGAACTGTCAAGATGGCAGCGTCCGGTACCGCCCACTTTGAGCTTCCTTTTGACTCTTCCGAAACCTGTGGGTGATGCACGATGGCTCTGTCTTAAGAATGAGTGTTTATCAGTCTCAGAAGAGTCGCTTTAACTCCACTGTGACTCAACATTTCAAAGTCAGTAAAACAGCAAAACTTTCAAGGTTAGTGAACACTTCTTCTAACAGGCTCTGTCACTAGCTGGTGACAGTTGCTCCACAGCATCTCACTACTCAGATCGCCTTGCTAATTCTGGCAGGATTTGGTTTATGCAAATTGCATTTCTGAACCATCAACTGACCACGAGGGGATTCAGAAAATAAAGGGTCTCGGCGGCGGACAGTGTTTGAGCAAGAATGTGCAGATGGTAGACGGTAGGTTATTATCAAGGGACAGACGATTGATCCACTTGTCAGAGCATTTGAGAGGCTGTTCAACACCGGTGCCCTAGATACAGTTAGGAGGGAAAAAAAAAGGTCCAAACAGAACGAGGGGAGTAGGAGGAGGAAGTGGAGGAAGGAAAAGACAGAAAGAGAAAGTGACAGCCGGGGAAGAAAACAAGAAAAGTTTGGACGAGGGAGCAGAATAAGGCGTTAAAATGGATCGAGATAATATGATTGCAACGTTTAGGTGGGCAGAAGGGTGATAAGTGGGTGGAAATGGGTAAATAGAGGTGGAAGACTGACTGAAATCTGGGGATAGACGAGGAAGATTAATGGAGAATGAAGACCGCCGAGGGATGGCTGAAGAGTGATGATGAAAACATGATGATGTCGAGGAAAGAGAGAATGATAATGGCGGGCTAAAGCTGTGAGGCGAGGTGAGCGGGGTCTAGAGGGGGGAAGAGAGAGAGAGGCGGTGAAATGAAAAGAAATTGTTGATGATGAGAGCTTGAAAGCGGAGGAATTAGGCGGAGGTGAGAATTACAGTTGAGGCAGCAGCTCGACAGAGGACAGAGGAAGAGAGAGTGAGTCTCCTGAAGATATCAGCAGGAGGTCAGAGTCGGGAGAATAAAAGACGGCTCACAGTCGGCGCTCGGTGAAACATTCTGACTTCTCCAAAAATAACTCCTGACAACTATTTCATGGCCCGGTCATTTTACAGCTGTAAAACTATGCAAGGATTTCAATCCCTATTAAGATAAAGAGTCACATCTTAGTTTGAGTTGAAATATGTAGACGACTCAATGTCTTTTTTAAATATATATTTGAAGCTTCTATTTATGTTTACGAATAAAACTTTGAATGTCTGTCATCATGTTTTATGACGCCATCACCTTAAACAGAAAACTACAACTGAACAAAAGCATCAACTTGAATAAAGTGATTGATCAGATTAAATGCATGAAGGCTACACAGTTTGATCGTTTGTTTTATTCTGTAACAACATACGTAATACATGATAATAGTGTTCGAGCTGAGACAGATTCTTTTGTAATTGTAGTCATATAAATGTAATTTATGGAACTGTTACCGCAGGTTCAGCGTCTCTTTGTGTGCGGCAAGCAGGAGGGCCAACAGAAACATCTTTTTTCAATAGTTTAACTGAAGTCTGCACAGTGAATTAAATCTCACAATGACTTGGCTCTCTGCAAAGTGCAAGATTTAACACAAATGTGAAAAACAAGAAAAAGCCTCCCCTTTGTTCCATAGTATAAAAATACTACACAAACTGTGTAGCAATAATATCGTTGTTACTTGAGAAACAAAAGGTCCAAAGTGTGATCACTTTGGTTGGGAACATTGAAGTTAAAAAAAAGGATGATCCAAGGTACTCTTCTGATAAGACAAAGGTTATGGTTATTTCATGGTAAAACTCTTAAAAAGACCAGACAAAGTATGTTAACAAGAAGCTGAGTAACAACTCGTGTGTAGCAGCGATGCGGTTGCTTGTTGCCTCCAGGTTCAGTAGGTACTTTTCAGTTTAAGAAAAGTCTATTTCTAGGTAAACTCTCAGAGGTGATTCTGGAAGAGTTCAGATATTTATGAATGTATCCGTATGACATCAAGTCATTCAAGTCAAAACTTTAGCCGAGAGCTTATGAAAACAACCCTCATTAAAAGTTACACTCTGCAACTAGCGAGCTGCATGCTAGCTTGTCCGATACTGACCTGAGGCAATCATCCAGGTCGTTACTGTGAAGGAAAACTGGGCGCTCAATCTTTTATGAACAGCAACAATAAAAATACCTTTTTTACATCTTATCAAAAATATAAACGTTTTTGGATTGATGCACAAAACCTATGTTTATGTGTAGACCCTATGGCCAGAGTAAAGAATGTGAGCATGTTAGCCAGGGAGTAGCCGAGAGCTTGTTCTTCAATTAACATTAGTTGACAACAGTTGAGTAAAATGACCAGAGACAGTTGTCATTACGGCTGGTGACACCACCGCTCTCTAAATAAAACTTTAACTTGCTCTTGGAGCATTTCTGAATCGGACTCTATTATTCCCAGCACATACTGCATCCCTGAATACTCGTCTGTTTGTGGTATAATGAAAAGGACCATAGAAGTGGTGGTTCATTCTTTTCATATTTTCCCTCTTTATAGAACACATTTTAGATGCATAAGGGAGAAGGCTGCACAATAAACGACTACACAGTCCAGTCCGAGTGAGGCCGCAACCTCTCCTCAGTAACATATGAGCCTCTGATACAAAGAGAGCGAGCTGAATTAAATCAGATCCCTCCGAGTTGAAACGACGCGAAGTGGCCCCAAGGACAGTCGCCTTCAGTCAGAGAGCCAACATTTTCTCAAGGCCTATTAACTGTGCACAATTAAAAAGATAATACAGGACAATTTTATTCAATTTAAGTATTTTACTGCAGTACTCACATCTCACCAAATCCCTTTACAACAACATCAGCAAAAAGGGTTCAGCGACATTTCTGAAATGCTGACTCAGTGTCTCCCTCAGCAAACAAGTACAGATTTGTTTGATATAGAACTTCCGGTCATGGTGATGAAACAACAGAGCAATCCCTTCTCACTCATGATAAAGCTAATGATATCTGACTGATGACCTGATGACACTGTCATTAGCTCCACTGCAGCAGAGTTAGCTACTATCATCTCCACAGACAAGCTGCCTCACAGCTCTGATGCCAGGAGAACAAGAATAATTTCAATTTGTTCTTCATAATTTATACATTCCTATTGTCTCTTGCAGGTTTTAAAAGGTGGCATTACAGTAAATTGATGTAATTTTCTGAAATTACAGGACTGTTTCTACCCATTCTAATATCTGTCTTACATTTATTTACATTTTTGATCATTATTAGCCAAAAATGTCAATGTGTTAATATTTTGTGAAAATGCAAATACACATCCCTACAATATTGTCACTCTGTCAACAACAAAGTATTAAGTCATGATTTATGGTGATATTTTAGCATTTATTAACTGCTTCTGAGGAGATTTTAAAATATTGAGATATAAAGTGTGCCTAAAAATATCACATTTTCATTTTTAGATCACACTTCCTAATCTTTGCTGCCTCGTAAGACAAATAAAAAAAAGCATTGTTTATGCCGTGTTGCTGTGGTATCCTCCTGCATTCTTCACAGCAGAATTGTGTGAAATGCTTCTCAACAACCACAGAAAAAATGTTATCAGCAGAAACACTAGATGACCATAGTGACAATGGACAGATGGGGTCAGTCAAAGAATAGTAATACAGTCAGTAATGAGTTTATTCAATCATTTAGCCTGAATAGTCTACTGGATTTTCTTGGACCCAAAAATCGTGTTTCCTATGAACTTTTATGATTGAAATGTAATCTATAGACCTAGTGGATGAAATTCAGCTTGGTTGCTAAAAGTTGCGTGTTGGGCAATTTGAGTAATTAGCATCATTAGCTAATTAAGGGGAGACACTACAGGTGAAGAATAGGGACATCTTTTTTTAACTAATGTGTATCACCATGAAACTTCCCCAGTTGATTACTTACATTAAGACAATAATTTTTTGTATTATGAGTTTTCTGAAATTGTATGTTTAAATATGCAAATGATGCATTATCTAATTAAATATGCGCCAATTTGCATACATTTCCAGAACATAAATCTAAACATTGGATAAAGCCAGGATCAAAATTCCTGTTTCATTTTGTTGACATATTATAGCCAAAGGTTCTTATAGAGGGAATTTTGGATATTTCTATTTATCACTTAACAAAATACTGTTAACAGCCATAAAAAAAAATTTTCGCCCTGTTATTAGGATTAAGATGTTATATAAATCAGGCTATGAATGATATATGAACAAACCCCTCTGTTAAAGCCTTCAGAATATAGATAGGAATACAACTGGAAAGTTTGGTGTATATAAGTGCTACTGAAGTAGAGATTTTTGGCTCAGAGTATGAGAAAAAACTCATTTTGAGAAAACGGCCTGTGTCAAAAATAGGAAGGGCCAAAATCTGTGGTTTCTTACTGTGATTAGAAACAAGTCGAGGAGCAGAACTGACCAGCACAAAAAAAGCCCGCTGACCGCCTGAAGAGCAGGGCTCTGTGTGCAAGTTACTGAAGCAAGATTACTAGCAGAGCCGCTTTGCCACTCACGCTGACCAGCTGGGAGTGAATTTAACCTATACGCAAGTTCAAAGTGCAACGTTCCATATCCATTTTTTACCAGCAAAAATCCACTTCATCCCTGCACGCTGTGGAGAGCAGGTGTAAGCATAGCGTACTAAGCACGAAGGTCCATTTACAACTGCTTGTGCAAATTGGCAGCGTTGGAGTCCTTTGTTGGTATCATACATTTCCAGAGACAGGGAATTGCTTTAGTTTGGTCCTTTGGCTTGCCAGTTGCAAGATTCTGGTGATTTTGCCTTCTTTTTTGCAACTAGCCCCTAGTTTAGCTAGCAACTAATAGCATTCGCTAAAAATGTGTGCAGTGCTGGCACACAGCTGCACGAATCTATTAGCTATTGCTGATTGATGGGCTGAGGGTGGCTGGTTGGAAAACATATCGCCCAAACCTATTGTGCAATCAACATTTACTTCATAATTATACGTTTAATCAGGAAACCTGTCTATGGCCATTTTAGCAACGGATAAATGTTATCAGCAGAAACACTGAGTGAAGCTCGATGATTGTGGTGATGATGATGGGGGACAGCGAGGTTCAATCAAAGAATTGTGATGTATGTTTATAATGATTGTTTCAGTAACCCTCCAATCACAGCGGACCTCATCTATGTCACTCACCAACGTTACCTGCATTTTCATGATTCATATGATCAAGGAATATCTGATGATATTCTATATTTTTGTGGAACATATAAACGCATACCATGAAAAGACCAAAACCAACAATGAATGTATCCTCCACAGAGCCTGATATATCTCGCTCCTCTGTGCCATAGAGCTTTGTAGTTGTCCACAAAAAATTAAATCCCATGAACATGATGTGATCACTGAACTCTGTTGCTCTGCCAGAACAACAGAAAGGAAACAGTTAACTTCCTTTCATTAAAGCCCATATGTCACAAACAATGGCTTTGCAAAGAGCAATCTAAGCAGACAACAGCCTGGAGCTTTATTTTGTCCAACAAACAGAATTAAGGTTAATTGGCTCCAGCTGATAACATTTGGAGACAACAGTTATCTTTTTAGCCGCTGATCCTCGAACTCTGGATGAAAGGGGAGAAGCGGTGGAAATAATGTCAACTGGTATCATTTCTGTCCGCAGCGAACTTCACAAAAGCATCGACAGCTTAAATGTGAGAATGTCTGACTGAGTGAACAACATAGGATGAAATGTGTGATGTTGTGTCTGCTGGTTCTTAATCATCATAATTTTAAAGAGTCTGTCATTATGTGGTGGGTCCACTGTCAACCAGGACCGTCTGCCAGTATTCAGGCACTGCTGCTGTGACTCACTGCAGACTATCATCCTGTCCTGAGGGTGTAGTTGCATATCGAGCCTCCTGCAGCCACAGTTAACAGCAGATAAGCTCCTTGCCCCGAGGCCATCTGGGCTCATGGAAAGGCTTACATACCTGGAGCACTGAACTGACGCACGGAGGTAGCTCGGGACTTGTCGGGGACGCGGCTGAGACCGCAACCTTTCGGCACACTCCAGGGCGCCGAGCTGGCCCGGCTGTCTCTCTCCTCGGCGGTGTCGTAGACCTCAACGTGGGGCGGGCGCTCGGTCAGGTTTTTGCTGTAATGGCTCAGGCCGTACTGGGCGATCTGAATGGCGTAGAAGTAGCCCTGAGGGCCCCACTGAGTTGACAGAGGCACACCTGAGAGGATGAGGACAGCAATGTTGAGCAAATTTAGATAATGACCTCCTTATACTCAAGACATAATAACATTAATACTTTACTGCTATGTTTTCTTTATCCTATCGACATCCACACACTTATTTACTTCAAAGCATTATTAACATCCTCACAAGAATGACTTGAAAAAGCCGTCTACCTCGCTCATGGACAGTAATATATTCGTTTCCTGATATTTTCTGAATTTCCTCAGCGTGTCTCCAAGGCTGAAGGCAGGTTTGCACATTGTATTAACCACAAAAACGAGTTAAATCTGATCTGAATGAATACTATGTATTCCTAACTATATAACAACATGGAGATGATGCTATCAGCACTTATTCATCTTGTATTTTTACCCAAAGTCTTTAGGATTCATGATGACTTATTTAAGATCCTTTGATTATTTTCCACTAAAAAAAACATGTCCTATCTGTGATGCAATGAAAATATTTGTTGTCTAACAAAGTGCAAGGTTGAAGTGATTCAATTATGTTTTAATGCAATTTTAGTTTTAATTCTAAGGTTTTGAGAATATTTTGATAATTATCAGGGTATTATTATGAATTGAAATTATGTAGGACAGCAACTTCTTCCTATACCTACTTCAGTCTGCTTCAGGTTTGTATAACTTTGATATAGCTAAATTATCAAATAAAAAACAACTAAAGATAATAATGAGAAAGGGAAACATTGGGTTAGGAGCTAGGAAAGGGCAATTTTATAAAGTCTGGCTTTCTCAACCTCTTCCCTAAATGGTTTTAGTTTGTGTGGTTTGCTGCATTACATTCTTATTCTTCTGTGGTCGGTCATGCTTTTCCTTTTCTAGATGTTTCTATATCTTGCGCTACCGCGATCATCTTGATTATGTGAGGGTTTGTCTTTTCAACTCTTTGAGGTCTATTTAAAGCAAATTGTTCCTTTTAAGGTGACAGTTCACGTAGCAGCTTATTTTTGGCTTGAGAATAGACTGAATCTGTTAAGTGCAGTGCCACATTGAGTTCAAAACCACAGGCATATCAATTAAAATGCTCCAAAATGAATTATTGATCCAAAACACATACATTTTAAAACTTCCCAGAGACTGGATGAGACTAACTATGGCAATAAGAAAGGTTCATATCGGGGCCTGTTTTGTGAATGCAGACAGCAGCAACAGAACAGGAAAAGGTTAGAAAAAACCCACCAGCTCTGTTAATGACTGGACGGTGTGGTGAAATTCAAGCTTCGTCCTGCATTTCACTGCAGGCCAGCTTCCCTGTTCACGCAGCCAGAAATAGCTCAGCAGGAGAATCGCTCTGATTAACAGATAGTTCACTTAGAGACCTTTTGACAGAGAGATCACATGAGCAACCCAAACCCCATCCTTCTGAGGAGAACATAATATAGTCTGATTAGGACTGGGTGATAATATGCCTCCTCCTTTCAAACTAATCACTGCTGCATACATAGCTGATCACTTAAATTCTACTTTCCTCATTGATTTGGGCCGTTTCCTCACACGGTGGGATGTAATCTTGAACTATAGACTCTATACACAGTAAATGACATGACTCAGACGGTGTGAAGGGGTTTTCATACTTGATTGTGTGTGTGTGTGTGTGTGTGTGTGTGTGTGTGTGTGTGTGTGTGTGTGTGTGTGTGTAGTTGAAAATGGAGGCAAAGTATGAACAGATGGAGATTATGGTTAAGTCGTTGTTAGAAAATCTTCAACTCTCAAGAAACATTCAGCTTGTCATGCTGTGTCCAGTGTTGATCAACTGCATCCGCTGAAAGGAGCGCAACAGTTTTGCCATTAATACATTATGGCATGAACAAGTATGCTGAAAGATGTTAAATTGTAATAAATTATATTACTAAATATTTCCCTGTTCTATCCAGTAGAAATGTTTTTTTGGTCTTCTCATTGTTAAAACATGAAGACGCCTTGCAACCCTCCATCCACCTTTAACTCACGCTGTGTACAAAACCACCGCAGTAGGAGTTGATGCCTCGACAAGGGCATGATCCCTCACTGATGTCTCATCCCCAAACACCGGTAATCTGTATTCCACAACTTGCTCTATCGCTGAGGGTTGAACACAGGTTCCAGAAGGGGCTGATGGGTAGAGGTTTTGGCTCGATTCCATTTCTAATTTTCCCCCCCAACTCATCATTTTCCAATGCCTGCTTGCCCCTCAGAACAGAGCTGTAAGGCCCTCAGTCTCAAAGGTGGTTTAAATCTCGCCCTAAGACCCTTAACAGACTCCAACATGCTGTCTTAAGCTCTGGCTGGTATCATCCCAATGCCTTTTGCTACTATCAGTGAAGTCACCGAATAAAAAGGAACACCTGGACACTAGTGGTGCTTTATAGGCTTACATTAGCAACCCCTGCTAATACCCTGCCAGTCTGCTCCGATGTTAGAGCAGCAGAACCAAGTGCAAAAACTTCACTGCTGGACTTAAGTTACAATTCAGGCATCATAAGCCATCAAAAGGGGAAATGCAACACTGAAAGACAAAGAAATACAGGACTGTCATGAACAAACCTGCAACACAAGAGTAACTTGTTATGACAAGTTATTGTTTGTCATGGGTAATTCTTATTAATTTTCCCCTGATATGGACAGAAATTCTGGTGGGTTACTATCTTTGTGTAGCTAGATTCAAGGCAAATACGTAATATATCTGAAATATGCATTTCTTCAGTCTGATCAGCATCACTAATGGGAAATGAATTCAGGCCCCACTTTAATGTTTATTTTTAAAGCATGGACCAATGAAACGTAAAAGCACTTTTAAGTGGTGCAGTGGTCACAAACAGCCACTGAATGAGAGCTGACACATTTGATTAATGTGGTCATGAAAGAGGGGAAATACATAAGTGCACACACGCTCATAAATTCGCACACAAACACTGTTTCCAATCCCTCGCCAGACTTTTCTTCATGCCCGTCTTGTTACTGGCATCTCCCATGACAACTTAAGTCAAATGACTGTCAGAATCATAACACTGTAACACTGTGCTACTCACTGGATCACACCAAGTAATCCATGTGGAATTGACTGGTAAGCCTCCACATATTTTCATGACTCCAGAGAGTGGACTTTACAGAAATGTGAAAAACTAGGTCTTCTGCCAATTACAGTAAACTTCAAGACTGCTGAAGTTAATAAAGCATCAAAGTGCTACACCATCTTATAGTAATGCCATCTTCTTTGTTCTCCTTTTATATCACAAACTCCATTTTTGTCCTCTAGCATGTTTAAAATCAGACAAAAATGAGAATGAATTATTACAAATCGAAAGAATGCACACATGGTAGAAAAAGTTCAATAGGTTGAAGCTTAACGGCTCACATGTTCTCAGTAGCTGGTGGGAAAAGCATTTTTGTACTTTTGGTTATCTCATCTTGAAGTCAATATGTATTTTGAAATGACGTCTGTGGTTAACACGAGTTACGTTTGTTTAAACGACTTCAAAACCAGTCAGGGCAGTCAGAACCCCACATGTGAATTAGAAAAGACTTGTGCCACTTGTTTAGCAACCTCCATTTAAAGACACGCAAAGAAGACCATTGTAGCTCTAATTTCCAGTTGGTAGATTGATAAGATTGTGGTAATGTGTGCATAGTTTGGTGTAGGAAGAAGCTAAGTGATAGTGACATTGTAGGCAAACGCAACGTAGTTTGTGTCAAGCCTTTAGCCACTGTTATCGTTTGACATCTGGTGATTTATGCTGAAAGCATTTATGCTTCATAATCATACAAGTGGTGTTCATTTGTTAAGATTATCTTGCTGAATGAAATGTGTAATTATAATTAACATGTGTTAGAAAACATTTAATGTCCTCTGAGAGGCACTTTGTGGTGTAGCACAGAATATACAAACACATTAAAAACACATCAGACAAAAAAAAAAAACAGCCTAAAGAGCCCTAGAGATTATTTTTTTAAATAAAACAAAGTGAAAATTCCCATAGGCTTCTTGTCGAGGAAACCAGGGCGATGCAGACTTCTGGGTTAGCCTACAAAAACATGTCCTCCCCGCCTCACTTTACAGTGGATAGAGAAATGTAAATGTAAGGTAGTCAGAAATATGGCAGCAGCGGGACGCTTCTCTGTGTCTGCTGGGTTTAAAAGGTAACGTTGGCTGTTATTTGCTAAGACATTTGCCATAAATAACAACTTCAAAGACTAATGGGTCTAACAGGGATTGGTTTTGTGAGGACGTTTGTAGTTTTTCTGCCTCCTCGTGGAAAAAATAGTTTAATGCAGCTTCAAAATGTGCCCTATGGATGGGTACAACATGAAACACTTTGGGAGAATAATACTATACCTTTTTGCTGGATTTACCACTTTCTGATAGAAAGTGTTCAACAGAAGACAACTGACAAACAGCTGTTAGAACAAGTGTAATTATACACCAACCACATGTACTGCAGGTGCAAGCCTGTTGGAAAGAAGCACCGATGATAAGAGCCTGACTGCACAACAACTAACAACCACAATTTTATTCAATCTTTGACACGCAACAGATGGAGCTCGGATCGCAATGCTGTCTGTTCAATTTCATTTGTGATTTGGAGTCACTGTAACCTAGCTGCAAAAACAACGGTGTCCTGGATTCAATTCAGTGGCTTCATCCACCTGTGTCTTCACTAGAAAGCGCCGTATCCATCTTAGCCAGCAGGCTGAGTGTGCACAGGTGTTAGGCTAAGAGATATCGGGTATGTGTTTGCACCAGCAGTGTAGATGAGAGTGTGCGTGTTTAATCAAGCACTTAAAACAATACAATGTGTGTTTTAGGACTGTGTCTGAGCGCGTTTGTGTGCATGTTTGAAGTGATGGTGGTCTGCAATAGAGCAGGGAGTGAAGATAAAGACGGTTCAAGAGGAAGCGGGAGACACAAAAAATGAGACAGATCGGGATTTAAGAGTGTTGCTAGAGAGGATTAACTACTTCCACTAATGATAATGCTCTGGCTGCCGGAGCTTCTTTATTCTCAACTTTTGTTCTTTGTCTCATGGAAGTAGTGAGACCTCAATTCCTAACCCTCGAAATAAAATCACCAGCCTTGCAGGAGATGTGACAAGTAACATCACATAAAAGTGTTGTTTGTATGACTCTGTCTAATAATACCAACACTGACAGCATACATTTGCATTCAAAGACTACTTTATCTGAAAATCTCTCCATCTAAATTTATTTTCCCATCCCAGTAGTATCACAGTTTAAAGAGGCGAGTGAGTGATGGAGCTTGATATATCAGTACTGTGTACGTGTGACTCCTGACACAAGTTACAACACGAGGTGGCAGAAGCTTGAGCGATGTAAAAGCCGTCATAACATTTAATGAATGTTGCTGAGGGTCCTGTTAAATAACTTCTTCACGGGCAGCAGGGTGCGTTGGGAGAGAAATGCTCCCATGACCTTGTTTAAGCCCTGCGGTACCTCAGACTGTGACAGGCTAATTAATGAACTGCTATTTTCACCAATGAAAAATATGCTAAGTTGAAGAGACGGTTGTACGCTTGCGCAAGTGGAGTGCTAAATAGCAGGAAGCCTTGGGCTTAATTAATGGACCTTGGTAAATTGCATGTGTCTGTGTGAGTACAAGTGTGTGTGTGTGGGAGTAAAGATGCGTTTCCTGTATTCTGTACTAAAAGAAACGTTCTGCATGAGATAGGAGTGAGAATAACTTGGCTCCCCGCTGCTCAGCCCAGAGGTACCAACAGATTTGTCTCGATTGCCGTCTGACCCATTTTTCCATACGTACGGTCCCTCCCGTACATGTGTTTTACTGAGGTACAATTATGGTAAATATAGAATAGTGTTTCACCTTAAAATGTCCTTACATGGGCCTGCACAAGGCATAAAAAATAATGAGCACTATAAAAATGAAATGATTAAAATTCATTGAAAATCAACCACACTTACTGGAACTAATTCAGTCTGAGTGATATGATCTTAAAAATAACGTGTGATCTTTAAGTTATATTGCACGTATAGTAAATATGTTAAAATACTGAAAAATGTCCTCAAAAGCACTCGGCAACAAAAACTATTTTACCAATGTTTACGACCGAATACCTTAGTACTGATGTTGTGACAACACTGTAAGGATGAATATTGTTACTTTCACAAAATGTTTGATAAATAATCATCAATAAAGTTGATACAATGAGTAAGCGGGAAAAGGCAAGTATTAGAACATGTAGAACAGGCTGGTAATTTCAGAATATTACATAACTTACATAAAATGATGTATTACAAAAGGCTAAGGGGCTCTCTTTCAAAATAAAAGGTGTTAGCCGAGTGTTGTGTGCAGGACCGGCTGGTGAAGGGAGAGAGAGCCTGACCTTGTGGAAAATAAACACCTCGAGTCACATCGGATTCTGCTCTGATCCGGGGGAGTTTACTGACAGGGGGAGAGCTCAGAGATTAGTTTTGAACTTTTGGGATCCTGTTTATCAGCCTGACTGCAGCAGTGATCTGCAGAGGTGACCTCCCTGGTTGGGTGTTTATGAACTTTAACTTGAAATGCTGGCTTAAAATGGAGGCAAAGAGAGAACCAGGGTCTCTGGTGAGTTGACCTGAACTTAAACCCTTGGTATCGGGCTTCCTAACATAGTACTTAATTATTCTTCACATCCATGTGAGTATTACAACCTCTGGAAGATTGTATGAAGGAAAGAAAACTACTGTGTCCCTCTGTCTGTGTGAAGATCAGAAGAGCAGATTTGACACACCATGTGAAAGAAGAAATACCGATGTGGAAAAGTGCACTATCCATCTCAGCAAAAATACCTATTTACTGCTGGCAAATCGCTCTGACAAACACTGGCTATCATTATTCATCAAGCTAACGTCCTGCGGCTGACAGAGAATATATCATCTTTCATTGCATCTCCCCAACAAAAAGAACGCTTGCTTCTTGAGTGGAAAAGGACTCAGGATAACTACGAATCACAGCTCTTCTACTTCAATCATCTTCATTGATCACACTGATGTGTTTGAATCTATAAAGGAACTATTTGAGGGACTTAAAACAAACACTACGTTTAGAGCTTCTGGTATGATGATCTTTTTTCTTTTTGGTTGCGACTCAAGCAGTTTGACAATAAAAGAAGAATAATGAATATCTATTTTCTAATGTCAGGCGAGTATACAGGGCTACTTCTTCATGCGAGAGGGGCACGGAACTATATTGATGACAATGTGGTTTGAACTAATAGCCTTTTAAAATGAGCTATTGATCCTTCCTGGTAATTATTTTAAAAGGAACCTTGGAAAAAAAAAAACAACTTTGAGGATTGACTCCAAGTGTGAAGGAGCAGGGAGGGATACACTCACTCATCAGACAGATATCTGTGCAAAGAAATGCTGACAGATGACGTCTGAGTGAAAAGAAGATCAATTCTCCACTGACTTGAACACAAATCATGTTTGGTAGTCAGTTCACGAAAGGCTAATAGCATCTGGGAGTGGGGTGGCAAAGACTGGGTGGGTACTTCAGGAACCTGAGCTATCTTGTTAAATCAAGTCTGGATTCACTTTCTCACAGATCAAATAGATTTTACGATGCATCACTCAGCTGAAAGTGACCTCATTAAGCAAATCACATACGTCTCAGGGATGTGGGGTGTTTTAAACACCTGTAGAACTAATCAAATTTTTCATCAAATACACTATGTTTTTTAACTCAATACACCAAATCTATGTTTTATTAATGGCATACGCAAAAAGATTACAACAGTGTGTACCTGGAGACAACTATTGTAGCAGAAAGCAAGTTTGACTGCTTTACCAGGTGTTTATATTCAGGTCATTCAATTCAGACTCACCAAGAAAATTGAGAGCTTATATCATGGATCCTCCCAACTCCCGTTATACTCAAGAGAACTTGCAAAATCCTATCCAAAAACTATTCTAGTCATACATTTTTTAAATTTGGTCATTTTTGTGATGTTGAAATTTGTCCTGAACATCCAAAAAATCCTCAGTATAACATGTAACACGTATTGCCACATAATAATTACAGTAATCAAATTAATAACTAGTATCTGATAATTAAAAAAAAAAGACATTTATCTCAGCCTCACTTTGTTGCAACCAAATGATGCTTACAGAATATATGATTGTTCTCATGACAACTCATTTTCATGAGTTTGAGTGGAATGATCCATTTCTGTCCGTGGACAGATTGTCATCACAATAGCGTCAAAACCTTGAACGATGCAGCTATGAAGCTTTCCAGGTCTGTAAATTGAGATTTAAATGAGAGACAAGTTCAAAGGTTGCTTTGGTCCAAACCATGAGCACCAAAGTATTCATTTAAAAATGTTTTAAGGACTGAGAAGTCATGGGTCAGGACATGAACAGAACAGACTAGTGTGTTCCCGTTGCAAAATGCTCTCTGCTGACGGAATTATTTTGTCAAAGGGCTTCTTTTTTCTGCAATCTTGGTTACACACACCTGACACTTGTAAATGGAAAGCCTGGACTCAAAAGCACTAAGCATTTCACACACATTTCTCCAATATTTCAATAGGAAACAGAAATTCCATGAGGTTTTGGATGATGTGTTCATTTTCAAGACATGTGACTGAAGAAAAAAACATTAAAGCCAAAGTATTGAGAGCGCCCTCGGTCTTCACAGGTTAAACTGTGAGCACAACTGTGTGAAATTTAAGATCGGAGCTGCGATGAAAAAGCCAGAAAAAGTCTTACCTTCCACTCCACTTATACATTTGACACGGTCGCGGACCTCCACATTGTATCCCTCAAAGGACATGAAGACTCCGTCGGGGTGGTAGGGCTCACGCTGCGTGTAAACCTTTGAGTAGCTGTGCTGGAACTCAAACCGGTCGTAGCCGTCGTACTGCACTACTTTGCCGTACACTTCAAAGTATTTTTCCATCCAGCTGAAAGGCAGGTAGACCTCTCCACCCTCTCGCCGGCCTTTGATAGTAGATTCATCGTTGATCAAGCAGTCGATTTCTTCGTACTTGATCCCGCTGACAACCCCGACAACAGGTGGGGGCTCTGGAGGTTGTGGAGGGTGTTGTTGGCTGCTAATGCTCGCATCCCCAACCTTGGGACTCGGAGCCACCAAGGCGGCTCGGGGCAGGAAGCGAAGGGAGGTGTCACTTGAGCAGCGGTTCCATAGCAACACAGTGATGAGTGTGAAGAGGGCACAGATAACGATGAGGGTCTTGTAGTTGACCCGAGCAGCGAGGCAGCGCATGGTCACAACTTCCCTGCATGACACAAACACAAGGGATCCATTAGAAGCATGTATGATGGGTGATTTGTCGAGAAGGGTCAAGGCCAATAACAAGTCATCTGGTATTGACATCTGAGGAAATTTACACCCTACAACTGCAGCACTGTGGACCTGCAGCCTGCAGTGAAATACTACGGATTTACTTTATTTTTAAAGAGTAAAGGCTAAGCTCAAAAATGTGCGAATCTAAATGTGGTGACATAAATTCAGTGTTTAACATGAGGTCAAATCAGCCACTCAAGACACCCGATTACAGAGAGGTCTTTACTAGGAGCTGTATCAACCTGGTTACTGTAAAATTGCATTTATATGCAGCAGGTCAGCAATAAGACTTCTCCTTTCCTCCTGAAAAGGAGCCACAGCTTCACAAGATATCTTTTATCTGTCATGTGTTATCTGTCTGTGTGCACAGAGCAGTTTGACAAAGTGTTTTTCAGTGAAGGCAGACTAATCTAGAGGCTCCTTAGTATCACTCTGACTTTGAATACAATTATTTTCAAAACAAGGATGCACTGCTTTGTGTAATGATCTTATTTTCCTGTTAAAAGAGTCCCTCTCTGAAGACTTTGTCATGCACACGAGTATATTTAAATAGCTGATTAGAAACATGACCAACACATCAGCTTTCTAAAGGAGATCTCTGGCTGTGCACATCTTGATTCACCAACTGAAACTGGGTTTCTTGTTTACATGGTGTTCACAAAAGAATCAGCGGTGGAGAAGGCTGACTGTAACCTGGTTACTTTGGTGTATGCAAGATGAATTTTCTACCCAGGCGAAAAGACAATGGATTTATATCACACAAACATTAAAAAAGGTCAGTAGAGATCAGGTCAGTACGATTTCTTGATGCAGAAATCATTTGATTGTAGCCAAAAAGAAGTGAACAGACGTTTGTTCACTCGTTCATCGAGGAGAGTGTCTGTGTGTGGATGAGTCAGGAACACAAAGACAATGTAGAGTATGTTGTTAATCAAGATTGTAGAATTCAGACAAAAACAATCTGGACGTGGTTGTAAATGCAAATTGGCAGGTCTTTGATCAATTAGAAGCTCTGGGTTGTGCTTTGGTTGCCAGTTTGTGCGTGTGAGTCTGATTTACTACCCAATCTGAATTTTGTACAAGTCTTTTAAGTATTTTTATCCGTCTAAGTTTTCTTATTTTCTTGCAGAGAGTAAGATGAGAATATCATCCTCATTGTCATGTCTGCATGGTAAGCTGTCTTTGGCTAAACTTCTCAGGTAGTCCGAGAACAGAGCCTCCAGGTCGCACAGCTCCTGGCTGAGAATTAATCGTGCTTATAACCCACCTTAAACCAGCCATTTTCATTTTCATATCTAGGTTTTTGAACAGCTTAACCAAATGATATGTTTCTTTTTAATAAATGAGCTTTGGGCAGATAGTCTTGTAGGCCAATTTTGAATTTTGAACACAGCCATTCCAGCTGTTTCCCCATAATATCTTGTGTTTATATTAACCTTTGCTTAATGGCAAGCACAAGGGTTGTACATTTCTTCTTTATCTCTGCAAGAGAGAAAGAAACTAATTTCCCAAAATATCGTACCTCCTCCTGACACTGACCTCCTGTCAGTGGCTACCAGCCTGGTCCAAAATGAAATATAATGCTCATCTGTTTAATTTCAGAGCATTGCATAGAACAGCAGCTGTTTTTATATCGGACCCTCTCAGCCCATATTGCATCTTTAGGTCTAAGCTCCTCTGCCTAATAACTCTTATAAGAGGTTTACACTGTCACTCAAAATTAGATTTTTCTATTGGAATTTCTGAAGAAATGTTTCTTTTTATTTAAGTACACATAAAGGTTGCCATAACAACATGATCGTTTATGTTCTACCTGTATATGAGATTATGTTACAATCTATAAATCTATTTATTATCATCTGGATATATTTTCAACTTCTCTGCACAGAACTGTGGTCACTGTTTGTTACTGAGGATCCCCTCAATAGCAGGTCAACAGCATTTGAGATTGCACAAACGTCCATGTTATTTATAGGTTTGCTGATTGCCACATTTTGTATGAATGACCTCAAACAATGCACTGAACAAATCAGGCATTTTATAAATGCCAGCAGAAATCAATGGAGATACTGGAGTTCTCCTCCTCCACACTAATTACAGCTTACTGCTCATAGAATTTACTATTGCAGTGATGACAGAGTTAGGTCGTCTGATGAGAGACGGAGTAGAGGAGGAAAATCATTACTCCCCAAGATCCTTTCAATATCGCAGCTTAAACTAGACACTACTAAAGGTCAGCTCAATTAACGTGCAGTAATTGGGCAATAGCAAAGTGCTCCAGCATTGCAGTCAAACTACAGTGCTTGCAGCTTCTTGAACAAAGTTGATGTCTGGGATGACCCTCCCAGAGTGCTTTAACAAGCAAATGTTGAGAGACTGCAAGTTGCAGAAATGAAGAATAGCCTCCCTATTAATCAAGACAGCAAAATTCTGAAAGCCGAACACTGAATGTAGGCTCTGCCTGCATAATAAAGGGGCTGAGACGTGTCTACTCAGATAGACACAGGCCATCTTTCTACCTTATAAACAAATGAATCATTTCGTTCCATGAGAAAGTTTTAGAAACTTTTTGCCGTTTTCTTCCAGTCAGAGGGGAAGAAAGGCTTTGGTGCATCACTGCGCCTGATAAATTATTGCCACACATAAAAACTATCATTGATATTTAGAGAAATGTCAGCCTGGCGCAGTCATGAAAGATTGGGCCGACGGGAGCTCTGACAATACTGAGGCGGAAGGCCTGCGGACTGCACCCTGAAAGATAAGTAGGGCCGGCCCTGTCGGGGAACAGACTATAAATAATTGGCTCTTTTTATAGTGATTCGTCACTCGTGTTGAGTTCTGGCTCAAGGTGGATAGACATGAGCTTAAGCACTGCAGCATGGAGAGCATCCTAACGCCTCACGCCGACTGCAAAACGATTCGTCTAAAGCCACGTCCCATTTCATGAGCGGGATTTAAACCCTGAAGCAGCAACACCAAGCAGACTGGAAGAGGAGATAATGTCACAGGTGAGCAAATTGCAAGACGGAGTTTGCTTACGGATCAGAAATCAGAAATGTTTTGACTGGGGTGATGTCATACTCCGTCTCAACCATGTCAGACAAACAAATAAGCAGCGGCTTTGTGATTGAAAGAAGCTCCGGAAAGACGGACAATCTTGGAAAAAACTGTAGAAAGAGAGCAGAGATAGAAGACTGTGAAGTCAGGAGATCTAAACTAACCAGAGACTGAAACTTTAATTGCTCTTTATATCATTAGAATAATTAAAAAGAGTAGCAGATAAGACTCTGCAACATTAAAACGAATGATGAAATGACACTCTTTTGAAATTTTACTTGTCAGAGAGCGATACATTCTTGCAATTATAAAGTTTGTTTCCTTATGACAAAACTCACTTAAGACACGGCTATAGAAGACAGAAAACAGGGAGGTAATCTAGCAGTTTTTAGACATTGAACACAGAGGTTGAATATCTGAATATCTAGGTATGAGGACTTGTTTATAAGATCTGGATGGACCTTGGTGTAATCCACTGGTTATCAGCTCCACTCAGGAAGTGCTGGATAGAATCCCTCTGATAATAACATGGTTTTGATCTTGAAACTACACCAACATAAAAATACATTTTTTTAAAAAGACAGATGCAACTGGACAGGAGGAGGAAGACAATCCTGTTGGAGGATAAAAGTCCTCCATGCTTGACAGATTAATAAAAATGGACTGGAAAACAAAAGCAGCTTTTCAGCGTGCAGCAATGTGCTCCCAGTGTCCCGCCTCAGGAAACTGAAAAGTGCCTGAAATAACAGACTTTTTATATGATGCAATCATTCTTCATGAATACATAACTGGTCAAACTTGGCACTTGGAAGGCTTTGGCACAATTTTAACTTACAAAGATTACAGACCTTGTGGTTTCAAACAGTAAGGAAAGACACAATTATCAACAACAAAAATCCAAACACTGTAATCAGTATTCAACACAGCCCCTCTCAGCTCTGCCAAGTATTTTCTGAAAAAGAAACCGATGACAGCTATTTGTGATGTTTTGTAATTAAATAATGGCAACATTGTCCAGGTTTCTGTGCTAACATAATGTTGACCAAAACTCTTCTATACTATGGACACAATACCCAACAACGTACCCCTGAGAGCTTGATGTAAAATGTGGAGATGTGCAGTTTATCAAGTGTGTCTTCAAGGCCTCTGCAGACCGACCTGACATCCCTGCGATGAAGGCTGACTGTTGCGTCAACTCATTTATCTGCTAAGTTTGCACGTCCTGCGCTTCTCTGTGGAGAATATGTCTCATAAAAAACTTGAGAAACTGCTTTAAAAAGGTGAAATCATGGATACTATGGGGGACAAAATTCAAGAGGCTGACGCTGACTGGCGGCCCTGACAGCACCCGACAGCAGACTGTCAGCCCGGTGTGTGTACTGAGGCCTTTAAAGAAATTCTCCTTTGTCAAGATGAGCATGGAGGGTGTGTGAGAAGGTGGGTCGACTAGATTACTTACCCCCAATAAGCACAAGATTAACAGCCCTTTCAGTACTTCAGTGACACTTTGTGCTATGTTCATCTTAATGCAAACACAAGACTAGGAGAAAGCAACCTTACTTTGTTAATAGTATATGGCTAATTCTAGCTATACACTGCAGTTCTCTAGAAACATAATACATAAGTGGTATACAGGGCAGAAAATATGGATTGGTTGACCAGTTGAAATTTTTGCCCAAAAAATGTTAAACATTTACAGGTTTAAGCTTCTCCTTTATAAGAATTCCCTTCCTTTCTTTCCTTTATGTGATAATAACCTGAATATCATGAGTTTTGGACTGTTGGTTGAACAAGATGTCACCTGTGGCTCTGAAGAGCTCATTAAATGCAGCCCTAGCGGCACTCATTTCATTAGATAACAGTTTTCAAAAATAATCACCAGGGCATCAAGGATAGACACCTCTAGTGTTCCAACAATGACAAGCCGCTGATTGCACGTCTGACTTTGTAAAAGCTTAATGATCTCGCTCTGATAATCCTAGATGATATTACTGACAGCTCGAAGCTGCTTGTTAAAACATCGACTTCAGTCTGACAAGACGAGAAACTTCAATACCTTGCTTCCTGAAGTCCATGCAGCATTTTGCTGCTACCGCAGAAAAATCAACAGCTTTACACTTTGCCTTTTGCCTTCAGGCTGCAATGGACTGTAACATATTAGGAATCTCTGATTGCCCTGATGGCTTAAAATTATGGGTCTTAATTCTGCCTGACATATGCAAATATTTGGATTTCTTTAACCCTCAAATCCTCAGTAACAAGGCTGGGAACATTCAAAAAGGTGTCTAATACTATACCATACTGATAGTGTTTGTCTGTTGAAAGGGTGAGGCATTTTCGATAGCAACTCGAGAAATCAAATCAGTGAAAAAAACACTGTGACCTTGTTAAAACAACAAACTAGCTGCTAATCTCCATCGTAGTCCCTGGTGCAGAATGTACAACGTTTACAACATGTCACAACTGCTGCGGCAGTGAACGTGGGGATGGACGAACAGAGATGTTTTTCTTCTCCTGCAGTCCTCTGGTGCAAAAATCACAGGCAGTCATCATGGCAATAAAAGCTGAGTGCTCGTGAGCCACCCTCAGGGAGCTACAGGAGCAGAGGCCTGGTGTATGTGTGAGGGGCAGGTGTTGTATCCCCAACTAAACTCGTGACATTTTCACTGCTCTCCTCCACGGGTGAAGTAAGGTATGCCTCTAAATTATCAGCTTATGCTGAAGCTGTGAGGCATGTTAGTTCCTGTGGAGCTGTGGTGGTGTGTGTGTGCGAGTGTGTGCATATGTATTGTGGGTGTCTGTTGTGCTTCCGAGCCTGATTATGATACTGTGGAGGCATCAGGATGAATTTAAGGCGATGACTGACAGGCAGAAAAAACCCTGCATCTTAATCCCACAACCATTTAGTATGCGAGTAGAGTTATAGAAATCTGTCTTTTGTGACCCGTTCACATTCTAGTGTTGCACTTTAACATACTGTTCTGCTGATAGTTCCGTTTCTGTGTTACCTGCGTTAATGTTTTTAGATAGGAATATTTTCACAGGTCCTGCTTTTGATTATAATGTAAATCCAATGCTCATTTCAATCAATTTTCCATTAAAAACAAACAAACACTAACACTTGTTTCATGAAGCATTGTAAACTAAAAGTTAAGTCACAAATATCGAAGCAGAAACCGATTTGAGGTCAGTTATATAGTCGTTAGACAACCGACTTTTACAAGAGCAACACTGTAAATTACTTGGGATTGTGTAATATGGCAATATTGTAAGAAGTAAAGCAGGCCAGGCTGACTGCACTTATCTGCTGGTAGAATACACTTACTAACCAGAACAAGTGCAGAATGTGCGGTTACCTGTTCCAGCCTGGTCTCTGAGTCTTCAGCCCTCTCGTTCTCTCTGACTGCAGCTGAAAGCTCAGAACTGCAGCCACAGCGAGCTGAGAGGTCTGCATATTCATGAGGCAGCACTGGGGACTCACTTCAAGGAAAACTGCCGGTCGTACTGTTGCTAATGTCTGCCTGACACCACAGCACAACCAGTAGACATGTCGTAAAGGTTGTTTTTAAAATGAAGTCTTGAAATTCACCAAATGGCAGCGAGGCTACAACCAGCCACTGTTTTCATAACACATTAATCTTCAGAATATCTTTCGCAGTCCCAAAACTCTGAATGAGACAACGGATTAAGAAAATATCTTCCTGATAAATAACAAAAAAACATTAACCAACAGATGAAAAATACTGAAGTTTATCTGGTCACCGTGAAACTGTAGTATCTTGGTGTTTTTCCAGCCCCGTAAATAATGTATGACCACTGGACAGACAAACCTGCACAACACAACAGACCACCACACCAGCAACACAGCTCAATCATACAGCTTTGTTTAGAGGCAGCTGAGAAGTGAATAAACTGCTTTGAAGTTAATGCGCCTCTGTGTTTTATCTCCAGTAGGAGGATTAAGCAGGTCATTACCAGAAAGCTTATAGCTGAGCCCTACTGAGGGATTAAGCAAACTCCTAATCAAATGGAGGGGGAGATGGGGGAGAAAAATACATACACAGGACTTTTAGGCATTATTTTAGAGGCAGGTCATGACAGCTGCTTGTCCTACAACACCATAAACACAAATGAGGATCTTGGGAACAGTGACGATGTTTCAAGGATCCTTAAAAAAATATTTAAAAAAAAAGGAAGAAAGGATTTAAAAGTGAAGAAACCAATCACGCTTTGGTAGGATTTAAAGCACATGATCTGCAAGTGCTAAAACAAGAATCTGCACATCAATCGAGGATTTGGGATAAAATTGCTTTTTTCTAAGTGTTCCGGCTCAGTTTTAGGAAGAATTTAGCAATAACACACGTCTGTGAGTCTCTGTGTCATTATAAATAATGATAATGTTAATATTAAAGCAAACAGAGTTCTGGTATCTGAATAGTATCCGTATCGGCAGATATCCAAATTCAGGTATCGGGATCAGATCTGAAGTGATAAAATGTGGATCAGTGCATCCCTAGTTTAATGTAGGCCTACCTGTACCGTTGTATGGTGAAAACTTGTAAGTGCACCACGTCTGTTTCTATTGTGTCATCTGCTGTTTTTGAAAACGGAATAAAGGATAAAATGTTTTTTTTTTTTTTTTTTTTTAAAAACAACCAAAACCTGAGGTGTGTTTTTTGGTTGACTTTATAAAAGGTGCTGAAGTCGACTGAGCAGACACGAAGCCCAACACGGAAAGAGAAACAGAAAGAGGCGAGGCAGCATGTGTGTGGGATAAGGTGGATGAATAAAGCAACACCATGGATGCAAACTCTCGAAGGGATTCTGGCGAGAGATTATTGTCTCGTTCTGAGGACTAAGGTCCGATACTAATTAATCACATTAGACAAATTAGCACAATCTGCTCTCGTTTGTTTTACACAGCGTCCTGGTAATCAGAGTTGGATGTACGATCTTATCAAACGTTCCACTTTTCTAGGTCGAAATGGCATTGGCTCTCATGTTTCTGTCAGTTAATGACATGGGCAGGAAGGCCAGAGCCTAACCATTTAAGAACTATTAAACAAAGTGTGAAATTAAAACATAAACAACACAAAAAATCTAATATTTTCCAATTAGAAGGCGTTTGCACACTTTCCTTCACAGGGAGAGAAAGGAAGAATGCCAAGCTTGGAACATTTTAGAATCCAAAGTCTTTCCACATCTCTCATGTGTTCTTTGTGTTTTTGTAAAAGCTTTTTAGTAAATACTGAGCAGGATTCCTTTTTTCTTTTTCTGAAACTAACATCTCCTCTGATTTTTCTTTGTGGGCTTATTAATATTTACCAAACAACCAACACATCAGCCAAATGTCACCATTAGAGTTGTTGAAACACGTAAACATCAGAATTACCTTTAATAATGTGTTTATGAAACAAATTGTACGACTAAACATAGACGATTATGCGACAAACATTGCTGTACGGTAAATGGCCGGTTGATGTTTTGAAATGCAAAAATGATTATATCATAAAGTCCATGTGACATAACTGTCTCAAACATTAGCCCTGGACCGAAGTGTACCATTATCCAGAGATTACAGCGGTGCTGTATGGGGATGTGTCGGCGTTTCAAGTCCAGCAGCTTGTCTTCATGCAGACACATAATTATCCGTGTTATACAACCTAATAAGCCCACAGTTGGCTCAAATAGCTCGATCTTTCCTCATGCTATCAAAGATGATTCAATGGTGACAACAGGAGGGATGCAGGGCTCAGGGGGCTGAGGGGGTACCAGCTACGCTTAATCATTCCATCATACAAGAAAGACTGGCCACTTTTTCCACAGTAGAAATAAGAGCATGCAGAAATATAGGATTCAATTTGTACATGTAATGGGGTGTGTTTTTGTACACACTGTACTGTATGTGCTCTACAGTTGCTTCTCCCTGCCAATGTTTCAGCTCAGTCATGACTCTGTGCACAATATATGGAACTAGAGAAACTTGAACATAGATGTATGTGGCCCTGAAATGAGCACCGTAAAGATATCGATACTGACCTCTAATCCATTCACGAAGAAACGACCATCCGGCTGCACATCCTGTTGACATCCACCATACAGTCGTTCCACAGCTGGTTCTTCTGATCCTGTCTGCTCACCGTTCCTTCAACACCTATACATGAAGGAGGAGAAGGAGGAATTACATCACTGTGGCCTAACTGCATCTATGAAAGGTGCATAAACATGGATACAAATATGATTTTGTATGGTTGATGTACAGAGCAGCTCAGCTCAACACCCAGAAATGCACATATTTTATTTACAGGATTTGCTCATGACGTTTCAATCTTTGAGGGCGTCTTTTCCTATGAATATTCTTAAAACTTTGAAAGGAAAAACTAAAATTGCACAAACTAACTTTACAATTTGTTATGAAACAAACATTTGTCTTGCACCACTGATGGGACAAAAAACAATCAAAGAATATCAAACAAGTTTATTACAGATTACAGAAATGTCTTTCTTACAGAAATTAGAGCTCACGTGGTCTTCCTGCACAAATCAAGGATAAATAAATGGTGGTAAATTCATCTGATGTCTTTAGGTTTGGAATCCAAATAATTTACATACTGTCTGAACTCTGAACATTTTCTTGTGGTGGAAACAATGTGCAAGCCGAGCTTTCAGCTATGTTGACAGGCTTAAGCAATTCAAAACAGATAAGGAAAGAAATACAACGCTGTCTGTGAGTGAGACTGACAGTGTTTTCGAGTCATTCATTTGAGGATATTGTTGATTAATAATTAAAATTCACCACAATCAACTTTTTGAGAGTGTATTTATTGTGATCATTGCAAACTTAGTTATGAGTGTTTCCAATATCAAAATATCTTTTGCCTCCTCATCACAAATTGCAGTTGTGAGCTGATGAATTGAGAAGGATATCCCCTTCTGTGATTGTTTAAGGTAAAACATGAACAAGTTTAATTCTCCTGTCCGCCCCCCCCCCTGCTGGAGCTAGAGCTGGAGCTGGAGCTGGAGCTGGAGCTGGTCCCCAAGTGCTGGTTTTCCTCTGCTCCTCAGGGAGGAATTAAATCCATATAATACATTTCACTGCATTGTATTACGCATGACTGCATGTGACAATAATGAATGTTCTGTGCTGTATTTCACCACAAAAATAAGATAAAAGTCCAGACAAACAAATAAATATACAGCAAATGCTGTGCTTTATTATTTTCCACCTTATCTTTGGACCTCAGATTCATCTTGTGACTCCCAGACTGGGAACAACTGGCCTGAAGAGCTGTGTGGCTCCATTCACAACCAAAGTGGTTCCACAGACAAAATGACATTTGTTACTTGACTACATTGATTTAAATCTTTGTCAAATACGTGCTTATTGCTACTCAGGCTCACAGTAGGGTGGAGACGAGCAGGTTTCAGTCATAGTTGATAATCATGCAGAAGAATGACGTCCTCTGTATTCTGCTTCTCGGCCTGAACAGGCTCCACACTCCTCACATGAAATCCTTTAAAAGGCTAAATGTTTCCGGGGGAAACGATGATCGATCGCTCCTGCACACTAAGCAGCTTTTCAATATAAACTTTTCTGAGGGAAACAAAATTATTAACTGGTGTAATTCTTTTTCACTGTGGCTAATTACAACCTTAAATCAATGCCCCATAGATTCTGACACTGATGCTCTATAAATTAAGACGAGGAAACAAATACATATTTTGTAATTGCAGGGATGATGAATTTATAGGCTTTCCGACAGCAGGGTCATTAATGTACAACCAATCTATCAGTGCAAATATGCAGAGAGTGACACGGATACTTTACTCTGCAATTAATCTCACCAATGTATTTCCAGCCCCTGTTGAAACAGGCCATTACACTAAAGAAGGTGCTAAATTGCCACATCAAAGAGAGTAGTATTGATCGTTTTATGAAATGTGCTTATTGACAAAGCACTTAAATTAGATACTGTAGGAATGAAATCAGCTGGGCTCCCTCTGTCACTGCATGGCCCAGTGCAGTTTTACAGTGTTGAGAAGGAAAGGATGGAGGGATGACAAAGAATGAGATGACAAAGGGGAAATGGACAAAAACAGCAACATTTTTGCAATACAATGCATGCTGATTAGAAATAAGTTAAACGCACAATATGTTATTTGTGCCACAAGGGCTCCCTCGAGGAAAATTAATCAAGACATGCAAGTTGCATGTGATGATGGGATTTGTTCTCTTCATTGTGAAAAAAACGCCACTGCTGATGAAAATCTGACGTGTGTTCCCAGACGAGTTAATGTGTGTGTCACATTCACAGGCTTTCTTCCTCACTCCCCGACTCTCTTGGAAGTGACAGCTACAGGCCACCAAATGAAACACATGGTTACCTTGAATAAAATGATGTAGTTCTTTGGGTTTGGACATCGTTAGAATCATCTGTGATATTATATGTCCACAAGTTAGTAGTTTAGATGCACAGTATGTATTTTTTCAGCCAATAGGAATAACAGATAATCAACATCTTCTCATGGCCTACAAGATAAGCTAACTGATGATTTCACATTTTTATACTTCATAGATGCTGCACTTATTTATTGAAGTAAAACTATTTGGCAAACTATAATCTACCTGGTGAAAATGAGTACTGAAATGTTTTTATGTATTCAAATACATTGATTTTTGGACTCAACTACAGAGCTTCACTCACTGCTGCTGTAACCCAAATCAATCAATCTGAAAGTTAAGGTTCTTCTTCAGTGTCTTCTCTCTCAACTGCAGTTTGAAAATGGATCTGAAGAACCCATTACCGAGTGTTGATGCCCAGTCGGACTCAAACGCCATTCATCCATCATTAACACACAACAGCTTGTCTGCTACAAATACTTATCCAGAGAGAGCAGCGCTCCAACCCTTTTTCCTGTTTTCACTTATCCACTGTACTCTAACCCTAGTAATTTATGTTGAACCCGTATCTACATCATGTATATAGTATCTATAGTGCATAGGGTTATTTTGTGTAACAATACAAATACATTTTAATGAAATATTTCTGTCATTATAACACTGTGACAACGCAGAGAGAGGATGTGCGTGTCTGAGTATGTAACCTTCACCTGAAAGATGGCACATGTTGTACCCAGCCAGAGTGAAAGGGAAGTAGAAATGTCAGCAGTCTTAATCAATATTCCCCGGCTACTGTATGGGCGTACTGATGCTTCTTTGAGTCAGGTGTGCTGCAGGCAGAAGGCGAGAAGAAGAAAATGAGAGTAAGCGTCAGCCAGGAGCAGCTTATTCTTCCTGGGGCTTATCATGCACCACTCCTGCCATCCAGGCCTCTTCCAGGCAACATTTCCACCTGATATCTCCTCACTCTGAACATCTGGATGCGGTGCTGTGTTGCTTAAATTAGCATCTCAGCTGAGCCACCGCACAGGCAATCCACTTATACAGAAGCCAAAGTCAGATACTCTAGAATAACACACTTATCTCAACTTAATGTGATGCGTAGCCATTCAGAATGACAAGCATCTGTGTTAAACCGAGGGGACCACCACACAGGGAGCACTATCTGCTTTTCAATAAACACCTGTCAAAAGAGCTGAATGTGTAAGTGTGAATCTCAACAGGAATCTCTTTAAGCTATCCCATGCTCACAATGATGATTATCAATTTCTCTCTGGTAATCTGCACAAATGTTTCGAGCCACAAAATGGAACAAAGCCTAATGAAGCCTCTTTTTGTATACACTGGAAACAACAGTTCTGAAAAAACACAATAATTCAATAATATATAATGGTTTTCCCTAAAGTGGTTTATTGTGGAGGTGCGTCATCTCGCCTGATATTTAGTTCCCCCAGTTAATTCAAACGGCAGCCATTTTCCTTTGATATCATGCTCATGGTGGGAAGCCCAAATGCCATACCACTTTTTCCAGGTTGCAAATTGTACAAACATAAGAAATCAGCCAAATCATTCATCAGACGCTTCCCCATTCATTAGCAACTATAAAAAGTGTTAATGTTACTAGGACATAAAAAAATATATATTTTAAATTCCAGCATACCTCCTGGCAGTGAAACCCCAGCGAGGTTATCGAGGAAAGTGATCAAATGCTAATGTTAGCTAATGGGTCATCATATACGCTGCTTACCTTAAAATATGGCCCAATGTCGCTTAAGATTTTCAAAATCCATCATCTCTTCAGATGGTTGTCAGTCAAGAAGTGGTGAAATGATAACAACTTGATGGATTCCACTGTTTATATAACTTCTAACCTGAGACACAGCAGCTTAACATTATCCCATTCATTAGCATTCAAGCTTCCCTTCCTGAGGACGAAATGGCTGCCATGTGAATGTGGTCTATGGCAGAAGAAATTGTTCAATGTTTTTTTTACTAATCATGCACCCAGTTTACAGTTAATTTGGCACATCCAACTAAATCTGAAACAATAAAATACACCTCCTTCATTTAATCCTTCCTTAATAGAAGTTATGTTTCTTTATTGTTGGAACTGATAACCTTTCTGTCTACCCCCATTTAGGACAGTGAGTTTCAGCTATCTAACAGAAGCACTGCTGGATTACACTGCATTAGTTTTTAGCTTAGTGTATCTATCAAAATGGTAGCTGAGTGTAATATTAGCCTGATTAAGCTTCAGGGAAATCAATCACCAGTGCTTCATTACACAGCAAAGGTCATGGATTTAATAAATGAGGCCATTATCTGGTAACTACACTGACAATAAAATACAATGCATCCGGATCGGTCTGATTTATCTCAGCAGGTGATTGATTAGCAGCTCAGTTCAGCTAACAGAAGCGCTGGAGGAACTGCTGCATAAAGAAACATAATTTAAAGCAAAGTTACAATGACTGGATTGAAAATTGTGATTTGAACTGTTTTTATCAGTTTAATGTTTAATGTGTTATTTGATTGTGAAAAAAACATAAAACAATGTTGTTGTCTGGATTTGTTTTAATCACAACAGTCCATTTCTTTAAGAAAGTGTTTATCCAAAAACAGATGTCTGTACAGGTATACAGGTATAAGTCTAAGTCTTATAGGAACCTTCTGTGACCATGATACAAACTATAGCTAAAAACAACCTATTTGCAAACCTAATAAAATAAAGAGTTGTGAAAGAGCTTCTTTGTCAAGAGTTTTTTTTATGGTTTACCTTCAGAGAAGTTTATCCTGATTCAACTTTAACTTTAGGGATTAAAGTTTGTGTGAATTAAAGGGTGTGTAATCAAGGGCGATGACAGCCAAGGAGGACTCCAGCTCCTCTTCAAGGTGGCTTAGCATGTGGCTCTCAAAGCTTAGTGCTGCACTGACACAATTTCCATAGCCTTTACATACTGTCCCAGTTAATCGACCTTTCTTAAGCAAGAGGTTGACACCTCGCATATGAATCACGCAAATCAACTTTATGGCTCTCTCCTGTGCATACACTGTGAACATTAGGCTGATGATATTTGCTTTACTGCTGCTTGACGGAGAACGACATTAGGTCATTAATAATTTTAGTTGCTCCTCATTTGCTGCCATCCTGACACAAGCAGACATCTATCAGGACTTGTAGTTGGGCTAAAAGGAGAGATGGAGACCCATCTGTTGGGCATTCATAATACATCCACTTACTCTGGGGAGTCAGTGGCTGGCCAAACATTGAATGATCGCACCACTGATGCCACCACGGCGCCAGCCATCAATGACCATCTGATGCCCGGAGCAATATCCAAGAATTCTGAATCTGCAAAGTGAGGAGCTCGTTTAATTGAGATTTCTGCTTGCAGACCCGGAGCGAAATGATTAAATGTGATCACTTCTTATTAGACGTTGCATCAACTCTGCTTCTGCACACACACACACGCACACACACACACAAACACACACACACACACACACACACACACACTTTGAAGTTTTTTGGTCCATTTTAATTAGAGTCTGCAAATAATGACTGCTTTCATTATCTAAAACTATGCTGTTTTGTTTATTTCAACAAATGCATTAATTGTCTGGTTTATAAAATATAAACTTTAATTTAAATAAACATCTCAAAATCCCTGGTAATGTCTGCACTTTGCAAGTTTTGTCAACTGCTGCTGCAATTTGGTTTTTTTTTTGTTTTTTTAGGGGTGTGAATTAGTTATTGATACTATTCATGATACTTTGCCCACGATAACAATAATATCATTATAAAGTTATTCTGCAAAATCAAAAAACACATCATGGCATTGGTCGAACACAAAATACTGTATGTATGGCTCTGTCCACATACAAGTATTTTTCTTTAAATGTAGCTTATTCTCTGTATTTTGGACTTTTGAACACATGTGAACTGCGTTTAAGGCAGCTGATAAATATGACATTTAGGAAAACTTGGAAGACAGGCATTTGAGTGCAGAGTCAAAACAAATATAATACTTGTGTGACACTTATGTGTGTGCACAAAGAAAAATAAAATGCTACAATTAAAAGATTCAGTCAGTTATTAGATGCGAAGATAACGTGTCTCTTTTCAAACTAATTTACATTATGCATGTTTTATATAAAGGGTAAATAAAACGTGCACTCTTGAAGAAGTGAAAAGAAAAGAACTTCCCCCTGGAACATTTTGAGCCCTGATCTTCGATTTTCTAACATCAGCAGCCAACGTTAGTTTAATCAATGAGCTCAGTTAAAATGCCTGAAACCTCAGGGCCACTGCTGGTCACCAATGCTACTCTACTAAAGAACGGGCCCCATGCCAACCTTTCCCGACTCTCAAAACATTAGGGTAATTTTCACACTGGATTTAGTGAACAAAGAAGGTTTCAGTTGGTCTGCATCACATGCTGAGAGATGCGTTGTGGCTGTCACAAGTGTTCAGGAATATAAACAGTAAATTCTGATGTTATGTAGCGGTGCTTTGCATATATTTAGAGGCTGTGTCGCTCCCTTTTTGTGCCTGTGAAAAAATGTGGGTTTGTAGCTGAGACTTGCATCCAAACTGGGTGCAGCTGTTCACCCACTATTTGCTCTCTTCTTTCCAATGCAGAAACATTTTTAGATGTCCTACTCCCTAAAAAAACTTAGCTTATAACAGCACAAAATAATTAAAACTTAAATACACTCCAAGATACTTTCTGCATTCACTCATTAGATCATGTACATATCAGCGTTAGAGAGACACATTTAAAAGGCTGAGGCAACAAGCACCAACAGGCTCTGGGGAGGCAGGTGGAGTCACAAACACAGCTCAAAAGAGAGAAACTGGAAAACCGAAGCGTCCCTGAGAGCCACTCCTGCTTTGCACTCCAACTCAAAACTGAAGAAACAGGATGACAGGATAAGACTTGGAGTGGGAGGCTGCAAAGGCAAGCTTGCAAGAGGAAGCCAAGATGAAAGTAAATAAGAGTTTAGAAGTTTTGGGAAGCTGAGTAAATACCCATGGTGCCTGTCAAGACCCTGTGGTGCTCTCCCCCATGAACTCTTTCATGTTTGTAGGCACAAGCTGGCTATGGAAAGACTTGACTATCATATTCCAGCAATAACTCCAAGGCGCAGCAAAGTGACCAAATCAAAGAACAAACTTCAGCAACGGCAAAACAGCAGTTAACAGGAATTGCATAAGCTGAGAGTCTGAACTTACAACAACCAAAGTGCTTTCCACATGAGCACCACAGATATTTAATCTTGCTGCTAGCCCAGAGTTTAGGCTAATCAGGTTTTCAATCTGCAGATTGTTTTTGTTGCATTATTGATTACAAAATGCCGCAAACGTCATTTAGTTTACAATTATATCAAACAGAAGGGAGCAAGTCCTCAAATTAAGTCTAAAATGAAGCAGCGATTGTGAAACACTTGCTTGAATAATGGCTGAAACGATTAGTTCAAGATTGTTGCCGATTTATTTTCTGTTGATAATCTGATCAATTCATAAACTAAATTTTTTTCAGCTCTAAAACTGAGCAGTCGGTTCGAACTAACTTCTCAAACCAAACGCAAAGTATCGTTTCTGAGCCAAAATTATAATCACTATTATTTCACGTGATTAATAATTATTGACCATAGAAACATTATGCATTTATTAAACTTTAATCAACAGAAAGAATACTTTCTCACCGCAAATTTGCTGTAACTTTAAATGCAGAATAAATCAAATCGTTTGTTTACCATAACGTACGTTAGAAAGACCAGCATCACACTGCACTACCACAAATTTAACATTATACATTTAAGTCTTTTAGTCTTTCTTCATGGTGTTATTTCAGTGTATGAATGTTATCCATCTAAAAAGCATGTTTGATGCTTTCATATCTCAATAATAATGACACTTTTTCATGAACAATAAGTGGGAGACCTTGTTCACTGAAAAAAAATGACAGCTTGAATATGCAAAACACACCATTAGTCCGAGACGTTGCTCTTGGGTAGATATGAAAGACACAGTACATGAAAGCATGATAGAAACGTCATACAAATCGTACCACTATGTTTTACTATATATTCTTTAAAAGTTACAGTTATGGCTGAAAATAAACAGAAATAAACAAGTCTGCCAATTTCACATATCTCTGAAATGTAAATCAACTGCCAGTTTTCTACCCGGAAGCGGCTGTTGCTGTTGTCATGGTAATTTGTTCTATACCTCAAACAACAACAAAATCAATGCATGTCTTATAATCAGGAGGATAATAAAGGATAATAAAATATATTTAGATTTCTGAAAAGCGACTCTCTCTTCATCTGTAGCTGCTCCAGTCACTGGTCAAACAACCACACGGATAGGAGCGCATCTAAATCCAAACCATGTTGGGGTTTACCAGTTTTTTGCAAACCATGGCTCAACTTGGTTGCAGTGAGCCGAGCTGAACATGCCACAGCCTGGCTGAGAATGAGTTTGAGCTTTTAGGGAGGGTTGAAAGTGCACGGCTGTAACAGAAACGCGAGCATCATTGTGAAACAGAATACAGCACAACGATCGTTTCATCTCAATCATCTTATTTCTTTCCCCAACTTCCCCGACCCAAAAAAATGAAAATAAAGAGCCATACCTAAAGTGCAGAAACACAGATCTGGTCTTTGAAGGGACAGAGGGTGGGACCTCTCGCAGTCAAAGTACAGAAAGACAACTGACATGAGAACATGTCCTACCAGCCTCTGTGCATCTGACGAACAGCTTTGAACTTGTTAGTAGCACAGACACCTTGGTGTGAGCTCTGAAAAAGCAGAGGGCTGAGCCCCAGCTGCCTTTCACATGAAGACAAGACTTGCATCTTCAGAACCTTGTTAGTTCTCTGAAAAGGCCACCGACTAGTTTGGAATATTAAGCAGCTCATGCTGTCGGAAATCAAAAGGATTTTGGAAGAGAGTGGGAAGCTTCAAAAAGGCTTTGATGGTATATATCGCTCAATCTCTAGCAGATATGAAGGAATGAAGAAAAAAAAGACATGGGAACAAAGGGCCTGTGAGAGTGAAGCGTGGCGGAGGTTATTCTTCTCCCCTCTGAATTCTGCATATATCATTATTCCTCAATCAGAGAGTCTTGCTCTTAAAATGTCAAGACTTCTGACTGAAAAGACCAATTGTACAAGCAGGACAGAAATAGAAAAAGGGGGAAAGTGGGACACCAAAATGTTTCAGGTCATTTATCATAACAGGCACACTCAAGTAAGGCAAATTTAGTTGTCTCACTTCCAGTAATGTGCTACGGCAGAGCACATTCACTGCATTAATAAGTAAGTTACATTTCTGTGCTGCTCTGCACTTTGAAGCTCAGTGCAACTGCTTCTTTGCTCCGTAAGGAAAAGAAAGCAGCTAAAGAACATATGAACATTGAAATATTGGATTAATCAGGATTAGAATATATTCCCAGAAAATTCATGGATGTCTTACAAGAGAGGTTAATCTTTTGTCAAATTTCAATATAAAAATTGTACATTTTAAAAGTGACTTTGGTTTGGGTTAAAAGTACACACGTTTCACTGATGTAAAGCTGGAGTGCAAGTATCAGCCTGATATTATCTGATAGTAAGAAAGATGCTTGAGGTGATTTATAATTCTTAAATTCACATTTTATCGTTTTAGTGCAGTGCTGTCATTTCAATCAAAATGAAGTTTTTGCTAATCAGTAAAATATCCTGCCTCCATTACATATCTTTATCATGACATTGTTTAAAGTGAAACTCTCGCCAAAAAGCAACCGGCTTTGTTTGTGATTGAATATGAGTCAAACCTTCGTGTAAATGCATAATTATGACGAAAGAGGCACTTTTCAGATTTACTGTAGTTTCGTTTTCGGGTAATCTAATTTTCAATGGGGTGCAGGGGCACTCTGACGCTAGCATCAAAATCGCTATTTTTAAAACAGTAAGAAGGCTCGACACAACATGAAACTTTGCTCACAGTATCAACAGCGTCTCTACACATTGACACGAGCATTGAGACCATTGTTTGTGTACACAGAGTTTACTAAAAAGAAGGTTTTTGTACAACTCACGTTAGCAGTAGCACCTCCGGCGCGCCGCTGATATGGCAGACAAAAGGTGTCGATCCCCGAGTGTGGCCTAACAGGTAGGAGGTCAACCATTACACTCTTGCCTGTTAGGTCGCACTCGGAGTTCCAGCTCCAATGGTGAGTAGTTCAAAAACCTTCTTTTTAGTAAACCCTGCGTACACAAACAATGTTCGCAATGCTCGTGTTCATGTGTAGAGACCCTCGTGATACTACGTGCAAAGTTTCATGTTGCGTCGAGCCTTCTTAGTGTTTTAAAAATGGCTATTTTGATGCTAGTGTCAGAGTGCCCATGCACCCCATTGAAAATTAGCTTTCCCGAAAACAAAACAACGGTAAATCTTAAAAATGCCTCATTCATCGTAATTATGCTTTTACACGAAGGTTTGACTCATATTCAATCACAAATAAAGCCTTGGTTGCTTTTTGGCGAGAGTTTCACTTTAACTTCCTATTATCAGTTTGGATCAAATTGGCATATTGGTCTGAAGAATATATTTGATATCTTTTATAATATTTCATTACAAAGAAGCAGTTTTGAACTTGTTGAAACATTCTTGTTTTTTTCTAGCTAGCTTTTAATATGCAGCTTAATGGAGTATGCTTATTTAACAGTATTAATTAATCTTTTTACATTCATTATTTATTGTAAATGGAATTTATCGTTACATTTTCACCGTAAATAATGTCTGAAGTGTATTTCGATAGAGCGGGTCATGGGGAATGTTTTCTGCTGTTGTTTAATTAAAGTTTAAATTAGCTTAAATTAGCCAACTATTTTATTAAAAGTGCATCTCAGAGTTCAACTCAACTACATATTTTTTTTGTTTGTTTTCTATTGCAAAGGTCGACGTTCATTTCTTATGACATGGTTCTATATGCACAAGACAATACAGCCTATGCAAATAACAGCTATAAATCCATGGTGTTACTGTGATTTCCTGTTACTTCCCTTTGATAGTTTCCATTTTGAAGACTTTTGCAACCTTACTCAAGGTTCACTTCCTGTGTTTTTGGCCTGTCCTCCGCTGGGATGGTAACAGCAACGAGGATGGGGGGATGAAAGCTACTGCATCTGTCTGAGGAAGAGGAGGAAACAGACGCAGGAAGCAAAGCAGATATCCTTTCTATGATTTCTTTGTGGGAGATGAAGTGAGGAATCTAAGGGTCAGAATCCCAATGAAAATATTAGACAACCAGCAGCCTTTGCTGGAATAATTAGAGAAACAGCAAGTTCCTGCTGAAAGATTAAATGAGACAAAGACACACTGTTTTTTGGTATAACCCTTAGCTAACCATAATGATGTTGTAATTGCATTCCTGTTGCTTTGAGAAAATTCACTTTGCTCACTCAAGAGCTTAAATTCCACCTGGTAATATGTCTCTTGCAATACGTTCTCCTTCAGACACAAAAACAGGTGGTTGACCTTGAGGTAGGCTTTAATCCCGTCTTCAGTTAAAACATCTCAGACTGTCATATTCAGCTTAAAACACGCCACACGTCAGACACTCACAGTAGAGTTAATCAAGAGTCTGTTGTGAAATTAATATGTAAAGCATCTTGGCTCACCGAACTAAAGAATTTACCTGAAATGTCAAGAGTCTGTAGGGTGATCCAGCAGCGAGGTTGAATGCCTTAAAAGCCTGGAGGCGATGTGAAAATGTCTCCTTCCAGCAGAGCTTGTCTGTGCTGTATTCTGCAGGGTTACCTATAAGTGGCCCTTCCAAGCAAATTATTACCCCAGTCAGGGCGGCGGTGTCCTGTCAATCTTGTGTTTTCTCTCTTCCCTGTAATTGCTCTCGGATAAATCCTTTCAACCTCTCTCTGTAGCTCTTAGGCCATCTCCTTCACTCTCAGACTATCCTTAGGCCATTATCATATGTGTTAACATGGCGAGAGAGTATGTTCTGAAGCTATTGTACTACTGTGTGATTGTTGTTTTAGTGATTCAGGATCTAATCTTCTAGATTTACAGATTGACACTGCTCACAATATCCGCTCTTCTCACTTTGTAACCCATAACGTCCATGTTGCTCAGCTGTAACACTTGTGCCATGATTCAAATGTCCACTGGAAGCATTTCAGAAGTGTCTAAAGAAGTCTCTTTGCCTCTTTCTGTTTGTGAACACCATGATCAGTAAGCTTTGATATAATCATACAAGGGTTGCAGTGGTGATGTACATTTCCCACCAGCTAATCAAAACTTGACAAAACCAGTGTCACGAATACCACCAGGCCTTAAACGAGAAAGGATGGTCACTATCTGTAGAGTGCTTTATTGATTGACTGCTAATGCAAATGGAACATTTCCCTCTGCTGCAGGTTCACATTAAAAGTAAGTAGTGAGTTGTAGTGAGTTTAGCACTATCGTTCATCAAAAATGACAAAGAAATTACCCATTTTCTGCATCTGTCGACAGTGGATCAGTTTGAAATATGTCAGTGAGTAGTTTTATACAGTCCGTGATGGAACAAGAAAGAGCTGCCAGTGACAGCTGTACATCTCTGGCTTCTCAATGAGGTAATCCATTTTTCCTTTGTTAGCAATTTGGTTTAAATCAGAAATATTGCCAAATATTAGTTTTTCAATCCTCTTTCCAATTTCTAAAGTTATCAGCGAAATATGACTCCTTCTACTCAAATCCTGATACTCTGCTGCAGACACCTCTGGATTATTAATGTAGCGATGGTTGTCCGACAAAGTACTGATGGAGAAAAATAACAAAACGTTGGTGTGGTGGGTAAACAGTGTTATAGGAGTATGTCTGAACATTGTGCAACACTGGCAACACTGACTACTACGGCCAGTATAAATCATACATTCCATATTTGAAATTTATAAAAGAATTGTCCTTTGGGGCGAAAGGTAAATAATTCTGAGACTCCAGCAAAACTGGCAAAAATAGATGAAGTGCCAAATATGTAAAACTAAGACTGTATGTTCAAAGGATAGAAACGGCCAAATAACTGACTTGTTGTCAGATTTATAAAGCTGTACCCATGTTTCTATTTCAGTAGTCACTGTGGTGCTGAGCTCACATGTGGGAGCCAGATGTCTTCTCATTCAGACACGACCTTAATCACATGTTGGCACGTGAATGTGTCTGCTCCAACAATCTTTGAAAAATGAGAAGAATGGCAAAACAAGCTGTTTAGTTTCACCTACTGTGTCACATTGTTGAGTTTCCACAGTTATGCCTGAGCAGCAGTTATTACCCATGAACATGGCTATTTATAGCACATTATCATTAAATCATCGCATGCAAGTTTTCTGTGCATGTGCTGGTTTACAGATTTGGTCCAAAGTGTGATGCTCACAGCTCAGCCGAAGCTCTTATCTTCATTCAAGTGGCTGGTGGGAACTGACACTTCGGATGGGATAGTTTACAACTCAAATTCAGGTCGGACTCTTGAGAGCTTGCCAAATAAAAACAGCATTCTGTGTGGTTTTATTTTGGATTCAAGAACTTGAGAAAAAACAAAATCACAGGCTGTGCCCAAAATCCCTGCGATTAACTACACATTCCAATCCATCACAACTATTCTGCCATCTAGTCTTGATAGTTGGTGGTGGTGTTTTAACAGTGCGTCAGAGATGTTTCTAATATTCCATTCTCTTGACATAAACAGGAAGGATAAAAAAATGAGAAACACCTCTTAGAATTGACCAGTACATTCCAATAAAATCATAAAAATAACTAAATTAACACCTTTACAATCATGTCAACAACACTGAAAATTGTTAGCTTTGTAAAAGGTAGAGCTGTTGTATATAATTGTAGATTGTGCAGGTATAACTAATAAAGTGGCCTCTCAGTGTAAAGTGCACTACATTTACCTTCTGCAATTTTATTTGAGTGGCCAGGTTCTTGAGTGTGATGGAAATGCTCAATATAGCAGCCTCAAATATCCCCTCTGTGTCCATGGCATCTTCCACAATGTAATGCATTGTATTGTATAGATGCAATACTTAGGTTCATGCAACACTACACCTTAGTGTCTGAAATCTCAATTTACTGCTCAATATAGAGTCAACTCTGGAGTTTACGTTAACAACCTCTTCAACTATGTGAACACTGGAAACTACCCCTGTAGTAGGTAATTACATCAAACCACAAATTGGCCATTTGACAGAAACCTAAACATCCAACAGCAGAATGCAGATTGAAGGTTGCGAAATAACACTTGCACTCATTCCATTTTTTTCTTATTTAAATATATTTCATTAGATCATTTCACTGCAACCCATACAAGGCTATTCCCTTGGTTGTACAATCACAGAGTCCCTTTTGTGTCAGATTGAAAAAGCTGGTTGGAGATATGACATTGAGCTAAGCAAGCCCATCAAATTCGTCATCACTAACAGGGCTGTCAGAGCTGAGCTGGCAAATGTGCTTATCCGGCATGGATACTGGTGGCACACAGTACAGTGTGGAGACACACAGGAGAGGAGACATGCCTGTGCTTTGATGGTACAGCAAAGCTTATCTATTCATCTGCACTTCATATGTGGAGCTCAAAAGAGAGCATATTCACTCTCTTTTCTGCAGTCAGCATTTGCATGGCTTATATGTAGTTCAGCAGCATTCATAATGAAAAAGCAGATGTTAAAAAAGAGGAATCTATTAATTGTTATGCAAGAAATATAGTCTTCTAGCTTGACAATCAAATTAACTCAGACATCAGATCACTGGTATAACTGTGCGTTCAGACCGTAAGCGTACAAAGAGGGAAATACCCCTTGTCCGCCCTGTCCACTCTACCTAAGTCCCTTATGTCGCTTTTGTCACCCTGTTTGTTCTTGCTTCTAAATTTAAAGGGCTTGTGTTGAACACCACCACGAAACTACTGCTGTAGCACAGCCCATTTACCGACATTGTTGATCACCAAAAGGTACTTGATGGAAAGTTACTTGATAAAGTCATTAAATGGATAAGTAGCATAAGTGACATCACTCCCCGAGATGCAAGAAGAAAGCAAAAATATGTATTTTTACAAAGGAAAATGACAAAAATAATAGTAACGCACAGTGACTTGAATAAGTACTTTAATCTGTTAACTGGTTTAGAAATATTAATGCGTTAGATTAACGGAAAAAACAAAACTACGGTAAATCTTAAAAGTGCCTCTTTCGTCGTAATTATGCATTTATACGTAGGTTTGACTCATTAAATCACAAATAAAGCCTTGGTTGCTTTTTGCCGAGAGTTTCACTTTAAATCGGGCTCATAATTACAGTTAATGTGTCGGGCCGGTGCCGGGCTCGGACACATCGTACACAGGCTCGAGTTGTGTGGTGCTTGATTTTCTGGGCCCGATCTAAGCTCTAATCCCTATACGCGAACAGGGTCAAATCGTAGAGGACCGGGTGTTCTGCTATGGCAGCAATCAACATTTCCAGCGCCATCTCGGAACGAATGTTTGGTAGGAACCAAAATTACGTGGGCTGTTCTCTGGGACCGACCTGACCGAGGGACGACAACAGAACGAGACATCCCCATTGGTTATCGCAATAGAAAGTGAATGACTTCCGGGATCATTTTCCTCTTTATGCACCTTTTGTCTGAACGTACGGTAAGAGGGCAAAAGGAGACATATATGTTATCTGACAGGAACAATACAATTTTAGTACTTCTACTTGTGGTTTCTACATGTGGATTGGCCCAAACATTGCAAGTCACTGCATCTATTATGTTTACAACCACTAAACCAAAAGAAAACAGACTTTACATTTCTCAAGTCTACATGCTTTAGGCCAATCACATGAGGAATTCACCGATCAGTCTCCAAATTCTCATGCAGAAGACATATAAAACATTTGTGCATCTCTTCTGAAGCCAGTCTTTTTGTGTTTGTCTGGTTGACTATGCTTGCTGAAAATGTTGAAACAAAAGGCACTTTCTCATCTCAACGCACACCCAGAGCTGATCTCTACCACACACTAGCCAGCACTGATTTACAGCATTCATCTCGGACTCTGCTGACACTTACAAGATGAATAACACTTTAACTCATTGAATCATTGAATGTTTGATTCGCATGAGTGGCATCCACAGGCAATTTGGGGTTTCCAGTTCACTTAATCTGGAAGTCTTTACACTGTGGGACGAAACCAGTGCACCCAGAGGAGAGCCACTCATGGGGAGAACAAGCAAACTCCACTCAGAAAGGCAGCAGATTTGAGCCGTCTTGCTGTGAGGCCACTGAGCAATTGTGCTGCCCTGTTATGTTGTAAATGGCATTCTACTTTTGGGGACATGCATAAGTTGTCTGAAATCAACCAGCTCGCTCAAACTCAAATACTCTTTTTGACCTGCCAGTTTGAGCAGAAGCTCATTAGCAGAGAGGTGGCTGAAAATACAAAAAAATGTCCTGCTCAGTTGTAGGTAGGAAAGGAGCAACTGAAAGTAAATTACCAAGAGTACAGCTAATGCACTATGGCAGAGAAGTAAATAAATAAACTCCAGACATTTTTAACAGACCAGATAATTACAGAAAAATACCCAAATACCTTGCAAATGGAGGCCATCCGGTGTCCGGACCTGAGGCTACAAAAGAGCCATGAAGCTGGCCCACTTGCTGCAGAAAAACACTGTTGGGACATCCTCACAGCTTAAAATGTCCAACCAATCCAATAAAGACTTAGCAGGTCTCTGGGGCCAAGGTTGCACCTCCTACCTTTAAATAAGGAAAACTTCATTTGCAAGCCTAATCAAGTGTGAATGTCAAAGAGACCCGGCAAAGGAGGGTCGTGGAAGGCTAATTTTGTTCAGGGAGGATGAGAGGGCTTCAGAGGCTCCCAGTTTTGCACTACTGGAGGGTGTGGAGTTTTAAAGATGGCTATTAAAACCATTAACTAAGACATCCATAATCCACATTGGGTTGCAAGAGTAGGTGGCTCTTAAATGGCAGCCCAGAGACTTATAACTACACAGGTTTCATGCACTGAGCCCTGGAAACTGGATGGAAAAGAACTACTTTTTAAATACAATATGCCTTTCAAGGTTCTTATTTTTCTGGTCAACTACTTTCCTGCTATGACAAAGAGCCACAGATAATAGAAAAAAAAAAAAAAAAGTCACAGTACATTTGCAACACACACTCTTAAGGTCCCTCTTGGAAGCAGGGACAAAGCATGACAATGACCCATGCCAACATCACTTTTTTTTTTTTGTAGCTCTTACATAATGCAGGAGTCGCCGTCGTAGGAGACTCTTCTGCTCCTATTTTTAATGCCCTTTTCAGAACAAAACAGTGATGCAGGTCTAATCTGAGGTGGCTGAATGGGTCAACACAAGTCATCTGTATCACACTAAGCACTTTGAATCATTATTTATTCAAGTTAAATATCATAGAGCCAATACAGTTTTATTTGTAGACCTCACTGCATTCAGCTCAGGTTTCATTTAGTCTTTTTGGCTTTAAAGGACACCCGTGTTTAACTTATGATGACTTGTAAAGCACCGGCTGCCCAGCAAGTCGCCACGAAGTAGATCCTTATGCAGTGACCTCAGTTAGCAAATCAAAAGGGGTCCTTTCTGGGTTTACTTTTGAACCAAGCGTTTGAATCATGAGCATTTAAAGTCATTTATCCAACATGTTGTTTTGCCAAAGTCCATAGGGACCTTTCAATTGGTACTTGTGGCAAATCTGAGTCAAACACTGCTGCCCTGATTTACATTTCCATTAGAAACTAATAAGACTGGGACTAAAGCACCCCCCTCCTGCCTCAAAGTGGGTGGTGGTGACATCTTGCAACCGCGCAATCCTAGTTAAAGCCCCGTCCCCCGACAAGCAGCGATACCCTACTCATGTTTGTGCATGAGACCAGAGATGAGGATGACTTAAAACGTCCGTGTGTTCAGCTCTCAGTATTATTGTTTTTACCCTGTTAGAAAAATGCAGGAATTTTACTTTAAATGAGGGATGGGATAAAAGATTGTAACGCATCTCATGATAAAAAACACACCGACAATAAGTTGATTGAGGTGATTTTTCACTATCAGGAGAGAATTAAGATAATATATAATCCTTACAATGACATGAAAAGATGTCTAGCTCACTGACATACAGTCCTACACTGGTCTCCTGATTTATTTAGAATTGCCTGAACCTGTCAGCAGGGCTGAAGGCTTGACTTGCATTTTGTATGCCAAGAAAAACAAGTTAAATTGGACGTATATTAATACTACTGATTCCAAACTCCAAAATGACCACCATTAATCCAACCTTGTGTACTCTCTGTGATGTTTTATTGCAATTTTAGTCTTTATTTTAAGATTTTAAGAATATTTTGATGATGAGGGTAAATCATGACATGGGAATTTATCATCATCCAATGCCTACTATAATGCAAAAAATACAAAGCAGCAGAAAATCAATCAATACACGTCAATACACAACGGACTGGCACAAACTCCAGAACCAAGGACAGGGTGGACAAACATGCTGTTTGTATAGCAGGTGCCAAGTTTTTTTTGCCTCAATTCCACTATAGACCATGACTGTTTGAAACAAGTGAATGACACATGAAGTCTGCAATGAGTGAGAAATGAAGTGAGAAGCATTCAGCCCGTCAGTAAAGCACAAGAGACGTTGTTAACTTTGGTTACACAGAGCACACGCTGAGGGACAACACAGTGGCATCTCTATTCATTGCCACTGGAGACAGACTTGCAAGTCAGACAACTGCAAGAGATAATCGTGGCTAAGAAGAACAGCACTACATTATTGGCTTGCGGGTGATTAAACCATGTGTATGAAGAGGCAGTGGGGTTCTTGGGTTTGGGTTAATGACACTGTGACAGATAGGACAGAAGGCACAGGCACAAGCACTCCACACATGATCATGAGCCAGCCAACCAGAGCATCTCACTCCCTGTAGAGTGTTACAATTCCTGGGGAAGCCTGTTTGGATCAACCAGCTCTTATTCTTGGCTAAATCCACAGTAAAAAAAATGAAAGAAATCAGTGTTAGACAGAGAAATACTTGTTCGCTGAAAGACAGGAAGTATGATGAATAATGAGCGGGAGCATAGGCCTGTATCTGCTGTCTGTTGTCTGCGTGCCTGGGGGCAACTGGGGCCACTTTCTTTGTTGTACAGGGTGGTTGGTATTTAGCACAGAGGAGGGGTATAGAGGAAGGTGCCTGGGGTGGGGTTATGGCTCCAAAGTATGCAGACATAAGCTGTCTGTGTGTTGCCTTTGAAGCAGGCTGTGGTGGCTGTACTGCGAGGTCACAGGGCAGGGGTTTACAACAGCAGTGTCCCACAGAGAGCCTGTACTCATCCAACCTCCCCCTCCATCCACTGCCAAATATTACCACAGAATGAAGACTAGACAAGAAACACCCAGACTAACTGTTAACAAAGGCAGCCATTATGACCGGCTGTTGTGTTTGAGTCCCCAGAACCCGAACTTATTTTAGAAAATGATGGTGTACTGCTTATCAGGCAGTTGATGACTTCTACTGTGTTAGGACTACAGTGGTATAAAGGTTTTAAGGTATACCATAGTATTAAAATTGACATTATCTTACCGTGTGCATCTGCTAATCTAAGGATTTTCATTCTACTGTACTAGTGTTACTGAGAATATATATATCTAATGTGTATATCAAAAGTTCAAGTCTGTCCCAGGACATTATCCTTGTAAAAAATATAGTTTAGTTTGTTAAACCAAGAAAACTTTGTTTTATTGTGTTTAAGGTCACTATAACTGAAAATAATAATAATAGTGTAATACTCTGAGAACACAAAACCATAAT